>NW_026732613.1:0-194172 GCF_028476545.2 Physella acuta | reverse complement strand
AAATTCACATTTTTATTATGCCAGCTCAGGTTGAACCCTGATGATCAAAAGACCAGCATCTGTGAATACCGAGGAGGTCCAAAATTTGTTTCACCAAATTTTATATCGCCAGGTTTGATATGGCAGAGATATTAGAATTTCTGTCCCGGTACCAGAAAGTACCGGCTCCGCCAACAGGACATCTAGTCTGGACTAAACGGTCGTCAGGCTGTTTTATATTCTGCTATATTTTTTTGTATGGATACTTGTCAACTAGAACTAGTTTAAATACTAAAACTTACCCGGAAGGTCATCTTCCCCCAGGCCGTATTTCTGGACAGACAGGTGAGGTGTCGCTTACTGAGAATTCTGAAAAAGACGACAAGCAAGATAAAAGTTATGTAATGTATATATATATATATATATATATATATATATATATATATATATATATATATATATATATATATATATATATATATACAGAGAGAGAGAGAGTGAGAGAGAGAGTTCTCAAACAAAGCGCTATTTATTCTAAGTTCTCCAAAGCAAGACAACATAACTTACAAACGCCAATTTGGTCAACATATCAACTAAATATATATATATATATATATATATATATATATATATATATATATATATATATATATATACATATATATATATATATATATATATATATATACATATATATATATATATATATATATATATATATATATATATATATATATATATATATATACATATATATATATATATATATATATATATATATATATCCCATAGATACCACAGCTAAACTTTGCCATTGCATCAATTACAGGTTAGACAAACGAGGAGGGGTCTTCATCTCTAAATCCAAAAATTACATCCCTCATTAAGAGAGATTTTTTCCACGTCTGATTTCATCTAATCCGGTTCTGCTTGTCGCGACAACGTCTGAAAGCTTTGTCATTCACGTCATGGCGAGACCAGACGTCTACCTAAGTAACCCCCCCCCCCCCTCCCCCCACGGAACAACCTCCGACCTTCTGACTGGGGCTAGTGGGACAAGGGGATACTTAACTGATGGGCGTGTCCTTTGATCCAGCGAGTTGTGGTTCTTTGTGAAAGTTTTGCTACTGTTATTAACAGAGGTAAAGGATAAGGCTTGAAACAACATTTTGGTTGTTAGACGACTTCAGGGGAGTTTCGTCCCCCTTCTTTTGCAATGTTTATGTTGTGTGTTGTTTTACGCTGGTTAAGATTACAATAAAGCTAAAACACCACAAACTCTGTATAATAACAAAGAATAAATATTAATAAACTCTTAATATCTATATATATATATAATATAAGTAACGATTCAAAACAAGAATTCAGGGCACTGTGCTAGGAGGGGGATGGGGGACATTAAAGATTGGTCTGAGCTGCCCGTTTGCAGAACTTCTCATTGCAGCAAGAGTACCAAAAAATTGGGGGGGGGGGGGGGGGGGGGGGGGAGAGAGAGAGAGAGAATTCTGAAGAAATCAACTGTGGTGCCCCAACGATCGTAATTAAGGGTTATGTGACGATTGTTTTATTGGTTGGTGCATCGGCTTTTTCCGGAAACGTATAAATCAAAATGTTTTCCCCCACAAATCTTATTTGATGATAACCAAATTATCTGGTTCCAATTAGGGCTACTGCTAGCGCAAAATATTTTTAATAACGTATAGATACAGGACTTCATGCAATTTTTAACAACATGCCAATTTGAACATCAAATTGTGTTAGATATTTTAAAATTAAGATAAACAATAGTACGCCAATTAAATAGCGTCTGTATGGTATTGTCAAACAGTTTTCCATGATTGTGTGACAAAGAATGATTACTATACAAAACAGTCACGTGATTAATTAAACCAGAAGAAAGAAGAACCAATGAGAAAACTAGGAAGTAATAGATTCAACTATGCTATACGCAGTGGCGTAGCGAGGTCGGGTGTTACCCGCTGCGGCACTTAATGGTGTCAACCCCAGAAGCGTAGCGACCGTTCCCGGGGACAAACTTTCAAATTTTCGATTAGCACCCCCCCCCCTCTCAAACTTTCGATTTGCACACCCCCCCCCCCCGTCAAGTTTTTCTCTATATATTTTGCTATTTTTTTGCCTTGGTTTCACCCCCCCCCCCTAAATGGTGTCACCCGGTGCGGTCCGCACCCCCTCCCCCCCCCCCCCCTCGCTACGCCTCTGGTTATACGTATTAATAAAAAAAAAAAGAAGCAGGAAATTTCTCAACGAAAAATATCCCCCAAATTTCTTTTATACCCTCTCCGCTGTTCTAAAATTACTTCCGTATTTATATTTTTTCGCGATGCATGGGCGAGATATTTACCTCTCTCACACCACTGAAATTGTAACAGTAAATAAATGAAGCGAGTTATCAAAAGGGAGGCGAGAATCGTACAGCGATTATCTGCGCGGAACAAATAAACATGCTGACACCTGGCGGGGGTACAAGACGAGGCGACACCTGCCGGGGGGTGGCCAACAGCATACCGGAAATACTGCACGTGATTTTCGGCGCCCTGATGGATCTCACGTGCGACTGTGAGTGAGTATTTATCGGATTTTAAAATAGATTTGCGGTTTCTGTTTAGACATAACTTAAAACTAACAGGGTTGGATTATACAAAATGTCTCTTTTTATTTACAACAGCGCCTATAATTTCAGTTCTTTTGTGTATTTCTATGTAAACATAAAATATATGAAGTAACACCCCATTCTCACAAACACACATAGTGATGCAAAAAAAAAAAAAACTCCATTTTTTTAAATTGGGAGTTTTAGTTTAGATTGGGGTCAAAGCCGGTTCTAAAGGCAGCATTTTGACCGCACTTCTCAACTTTGCAGATTACTCATAGATAAAATTTATATTCGCAACCTCACAGACCGATAGGTCCGTAGCACTTAACTTTTGATTTCCACATACATGACCGTATTCACACATTCTTCCACACACCCACATGCATACTCTTACGTCTGTTAAACGTGATGTTAACTGCTTTGCGTGCACATACCTCAACAACTCACATACACATACAGTAACGCCCCTGCATAATCAGACCTTACTACAATGACTCACCCATATATATAGCTGCTTTAACATTCCCCCCCCCCACCACCAACACACACTCAAACTCATCACAACTATCTTCACACATATATAAATTAAGACCCTCACATACACACATATTAACTTGTCTTTATACCCATATGCTTACACAACCACACACACACATTTATCACGATCTGTATATAAGCCAATTATATTTTCTATTATAAAATTATATTTTTAAAACCAAAACTAATCCTACGGAAGACGAGCCATGTGAATCTTTGGCACCTGATTTTTTGACGCCGTGAGTCATTTTTGGATGTCATGACTCACTTTCTTACGTGACTTTGCAAGACGAACAGAGCACGCTAACATCACACCTATGCGCGACTTGTCATGTATTAACCGAGGGACAGCAGTAAGTTGAAGTAGTGTCTATCTGTATTGAACAGCTACATGACGCAACACAAGATCCAGCCTTGGTAGTTTACTCCGATGAAGGTCAGAAAACTTACGGTTACCTGGATACACGGAAGATCCACACACCCAAGTCGGATTGGAACTTGGGACCTTCTATCTCATAACAGCATGAGACGGATAATACAATGCCCAGCCTCAGTTCTTTGTCCCGACCAAACTCAGAAATCGTCTATTGATGAAGTTTACATGGACACAATGCAGTTCTACAAACCCGCCCCGGATTGGAACTCCGGACTTGTTATCTGTTAAAAGAATGACGACGGACAATGCTTTGTCCCGACTAAACTCAGGAATCAATAAAGGTTTTGTGGACACATAAAATTCCTGCAAGCCGGATTCGAACTCTTGTCTTTTGGGTCAAGACCCGTGTGCTCTACTACTCGACCACATTACCAGAAAAGTTTTTAAAAACCTATGTTCATGTTCACATAGCTAGAATGGTTCGTCCTATTGCCCAAGTTTCATAAAAAAAAAATTGTTCAAAAATGTTATAAAAAAATTAATGGGTTTTTCTTGACAGTGTTAATCATGGGTGGGTACAGTCTGATATTTCTAGAACAATCTTGCTTACGTCATTTGGCGTGTCCCCACCCATTCCTCGCCCATTTAAACGTTGACATTTTGGTTGGATTACTACGAGGACGGTTTTATAAAACAAAACGTTAACCTTAGCAAGAATAAGTCATGGTAATACAACGGTACTTTCCAATGACGCGAGCATTGAACGAAATAGCCCGCTCGGTGAAGACTTTTGTTACGTTGAAAATATCGCTAATTGTATTTCTAACCCTAATCTTACATAACCTTAACCCAAGTTACATTCTAATTTCTATTTTTAAATCCACATTACTATCATCATCACTATCTGTAACATTAACTATGTTCTTAACACTAATCATACACTTAACAATAACCCTAACCCAGGTCCCATTCTAATTGCTATTTTGGGCCACATTTATCACTATCAGTAACTTTAACTCTATACTTAACACAAATCTTAAACTTAAACTAATCCTACCGTTCATTCGATCAGCCTCAACATTGGCACCCTATTAAATGTCAGAAGTAGTTTCTATTTCAACTATACGAATTTACTTAAACATGGGGGCCAGGCTCTTACAAAACTTCAGCAGACACAACATTCTGCATATTCTCGCATTTTTAACTGCAGAACTCCATCACCCAAAGTATCGAATACAATTTGAGAAATCTAAACAAACACAATTATTTTGGCACCTAGGCGCTAAACAAACGAAAATTGCATCAACTAAGTTCAAGTAACTTCAAACATCTGTTCCAAAACCGTTTCTTTGTTTCGAAAAGTTAATTCCCTTTCGGCTTTTTTTAAAAAGGGATACGGGGGGGGGGGTGGGAGAACAAAAGGCATTCTTTCACCTATTTCATAAATATAGCGTCTGATATTTTCTATACACTTTGCTGAGAAACCCAGCGCATACTATAAATTCGGATTGTAGGAAAAAAAGTCACAGGAAAAAAAAAAAAACACAGGAAAAAAAAAACACAGAAAAAAGCCACAGAAAAAAAAGTCACAGGAAAAAAAGTCACAGGAAAATAAGTCACAAATATATATTTGCATGATATTTGTTAATACTTTTATGTATTATTTAGAAAGTGCAAATTAACTTAGGATTAATTAAATGTAATGTAATGTGTGTAGGCTGTATACGCATAAGAATTTTTATAATTCATCTAAAAATATTTATTATGAAGTATGTAGATTGTAATTATTTTAAACTTAAGATTAGTAGCATTTAATAGAATGCTCCAAAGTCCACGTTTTTCATCGTGTTTTTTTTTTAAATACCAATATTAAATTACCGTGAAATGGTAAGTTTATCTGACTTGCTGCCCTCCACTCATGGCAACAATAGTTATGTTTAGTTCAACCACCTTTACTGCCCACATTTATCACGCTCATTACATAACAAAACTTAGGATCAAAACAGAAAGCCGTCATGGTTCAAAGGCTGTCATTGACGCATAACGTCAACAACACAAAATATTTTCGGACAATGCCTACTGAGAAGAGGCCGACCAGAGAATAGCCTACGGCAAAATGTGCCTAAATTTCTTTTATAATTGACTTTTCTACCGCGTATTTAACTAAATAGGTAACAAAAGTTGAAATTGTTGTGTTAATTATCTTAGAGTATTTTTACTTACAATTATTATAAATCATAATGCTTTTAACGTCTATAAATAATGTATGCTATCAAAAAATACAACCCACACCAATAAACATACAAAATTTTACAATTCTTAACAAATTAATAAAAATATTTCTAAAAAGATTTGTGTGACTTTTTTTCTGTGACTTTTTTTCCGATGAAATTTTTCCACTGTGACTTTTTTTCTGTGACTTTTTTTCCTAGCAAAACCTGTGACTTTTTTTCTGTGTTTTTTTTTCCTGTGACTTTTTTTCTGTTCACCTAAATTCGCACGGGTACGAAAGGTCTGAAAAAATGTGCCACAGTATCCCTAAGGATACTACAAAGAAAAGTGCAGTGTCTGTAATATAGACTACACGTCTGTGACTAAATGAAATGGGCTTTTGTTTGTGTACGTAAGCTGATCAGCGCCTGTGATCCTGTGTCCCTCGTTTGCGCGGTGTCTGTCTTCACCTAGGTGGCATCCGGGGCACGCCAGACATGCGCAGAACGTCTTGGTGGTTTGTGCTTGCCAGCGAAAAATCCCGAAAGGTAAATAAATTCATAATAACGGTACAGAATAAATATCGGTTGAATATATAAAAAAGGTGATCATATCTAAACAATTTCGTGATTTTACTTGGTATTTTGCTTGTTTTTTTTTTTTTTGGCACTGTTATATCTTCCGATCAGGCTAATAAGATTTTAGTCTGGACGTATCAAGGGAACCGCCATCAATGAGTTAACAAGATTACTAAAATAACACAACGCAAACAACGAGACAAGGACTGTATTCTTGATGACGCCTCTTCGGTATGCAAGAAAAGGTACCGGCGAGTCGGGCTATTTGTGGAGATGTTTCCGTAAAGAGCAAGAGAGGAATTGTAAGGTGTGTGTTGAAACTTCGGCATCCCAGGTGAAGTTTTGTCCAGATCACGAAAACAGAAATTATGTTAACCTTGTCAGGCGATGATCAACTATTAACCCATAAGAAATGGGCAGGGTATAATTACATGCTTGTAAAACTAGAAATGAATCAGTACATATGTGCTTACAGCTAGTTCCATTTTGATACCTAACAAAATTGATGAAAAACAAACGATACTGATTTAGAGAGTAAATTGATATATATATATATATATATATATATATTCTAGGCGTGTGAATGCACGTATGTATGTTTAGCGTAACATTGCTTAGCCGAAGACAAAATTAAAAACAAAACCCACAAGGACAGGAAGCGGTGGCGACACCACATCCTCTGAGTGAAGAGCCTGCAAGAAACAACAGGACAAAAACCCTCCAAGAGCCGGTTCTGTGCTAATGAAGGCGGGACCTCGTCGCCTGTATAGAGAACAAAGCTGGCAACACATAAACATTGGCGAGTCGGTGTACGTAGCTGGGTTAAAGGTCGGCTCTTCTAAAGTAGAGGGGGGTAATAATTGAGTCCTGCACCTTGTGGGTGATTGCCCTTTATGTACTGCCTTTGAAAAAAAATATTAAAACAGTACATTAATCAAAAATCGTGCGACTTTCTAAGATAGTTTTGCAGAACTGAGTCTTTTTGTAAAGTTATTTAATTAGTCTTTAACTTGCTTTCATTTTGTTTTAAATTGTGTAAGACATTTAGGAATCGAATTGATTGATGGCTACGATAGTTTGAAGATTGAGCTAATTCGTAAAATTTCAGAAAGATGTCTGTTGGTATTCATGCTTCTAGACTGTTATAATTTTTTTTAAATTAACAATATAACTATTCCTTTGGGGAGGGGAGAGGCGACCTTTATTGCGGGCCATTTATGTTTTAAATAGCGAACCATCTTATTTATAAGTAGGACCCCTTTTCCAGACTACCCCAGGCATCTATTCCCCCCCCCCCCCCCAAATGTAAGCCCCATAACGTGTTTGCTATTTGCCAGAGTGGGGCTGTCTCAGCTAAAGCCCCCACCCCCTCCCTTAATTTTTCAGCGGCTGAAAGTTTTTCGATAAAATAAATGAATTTATAACTACTCTTAGTTATGAAAGCAAACCGACACACTTATAGTTGGGACTTCTTTGCCAAACGGCTACATGCTTCGCCTCTACCACCCCATCCCCGCATTCCCCATAACGTGCTTGCCATTTGCCAATCTGGGAATAATGAAAAGACTGACCAAGTTGTAACCAGTCCCCCCTCCCACCTCGTCGTTAAGAATTTAAGGACCCAACAGGTTTGTTGTAAAGATATAGAGTCTAATCGATCTATAAATTATCAATTACGTTCTGGTCCCAGGATAATTTTCAGCCCTATTACACGCCAATGGCCACGTCATCAGACACTATCAGTCCAGTGTTTCTTCCAGACTTTTTCCTCCGGGGGGGGGGGGGACGACACTTGATATTTTCGGGGGGGGGGGGGGAGGGGCGGAAAACATTTTCCGGGTGGACGGACACTTGTAAAAGTATATGTTTTCTATATAAATTCCATTTCGTTCGGGTGGGGGGCTCCGTCTTCTACCCCCCCCCCCCCTTAAGAGATGCCTGAAAGAAACTCTGTATCAGTCCCGTGCTGCATGCGTGGCTGTCGTGGAATTATCTTTTCCCGCCGCCTGACATTACGCCGTGGTTCAGGGAAAGTCTGCAGCGTGGGTGGCAACAGATCCGGCGCATGCGCACTTTGATTTAACCCAGAGCGAGATTTCTGCAACACGAACTACAAGCGCGCTTATTTTCCAACAGAACTGATTTATTGTACTTCACCGGTAAATGTCAACCTGAGTCAAATTATCAGGTTAATGTTTAGGTGAGGTTTTTTAAAACGTTATTTAAAAATTTGTTCCACAACTGTGTCATGTAACAGCGTGATAGGCCTACACGTAGGTTTGGAAATATCTACTTTCAGACACTGGTTAGAAGAATACTTCCCCATATGCACACTAAATTTTTAAACATCTCCTAACTACATACAAAAAATGTTCAAAAGTTAATTTTTTTTTTTAAATAAAGCATATTATATTGAGATTTTTAAAGCGAAATATTTTCATTTATGTTGAAATGAAAATTCAGAAAAAAAAATCAAAATTCGTTTTATAAAAACTATAATAATTCAATAATTTAATTGGGTTCGAAGCAAAATGTATCAACAATGTGTAAATTAATTCGTTTCTTTACAAAAATTGTCTTCAGACAGAGACCTACTCATAAGTAAAGTTCCCTTTTCGAACCTGACGGTCCATGGTCAACCGAATAAAGTTCACCTGTTTCTGTGACCTCGATATTTGCGTTAGGTACTCCTCAGAGCAGGGTGGACTCACGGACGTTTTACTAACTTAAACCCGGATTCAAACTCGAGTCTTCCGGGTTTGCAGTCTAGCGCTCTACCGCTAGGCCACCTAGTCCCCGTTGACTTAAGGCAGACACCTACTCCAGAACGTTGCTTTCAGTAAAGTCAAGTTCCCTTTGTGAACCTCGACGCTCATTGGGGCAAGTGGATTAGAGTAAACCTGTTTCTGTGACCCGGCATATGAGTGAGGAACCCATTAGAGCTAGGTGGACTCATTGACGTTCTACTAACTTTAACCCGGATTCGAACTCGGGAGCCCGTTGACTTAAGATAGAACATATTACTCTGGAACTACATCTTGGCTGAGCTAATTAAATTAGTACATCGATTTTTAGTAAACAACTGAAAGTTCAAAATCGGCTAACCTGTAAAGAAGCCAATAACGGAATATCGCAATCATTTTAACACGCCGAAGTAGATTTTAAAAGTAGTTTTAAAGTTAAATAAGACTAGTGTAGACACTATTTAAACAACATAAATATTAAATTTAGGAGTCGCAACCATTTAACTCACCAAATTGGTATCAAGTTATGTTCTTGCTATCATAATTTTAAAAAAAAAGTAAAACATTTGAACAGTGTTTTTATAAAATATTTACTTTCAGTAATTTTTACCACATTTTCAGCCAATCGTGTTGCGCCCTACTCTTTCACCCGGCGTAACTCTATCCTAAATTACCCTCTTGAATTTCACATCTGCAAATAACCCTTATGTTTGCATATTTACTTTAAAAACGCACTTGACAGCTTGCTTTCAATACAGTTTTAATTGGTTCTTTGCGTAACGACTTGTTGAAAGTTAAAAAAAACACTAGAGAACCACAAACAGCAGACCCTAGCGTCGCCACTTGTGGTATTTGTTCAGTGCTGTCTTGCGATCACCTACAGCAGGGGTCTCCAAACTACGGCCCGCGGGCCGAATGCGGCCCGCGAAGTCCTCTCATCCGGCCCGCGGAGATCCTTTTTTCCAAGGAAAAATCGTTTGTCTGTGATTGCTGAGGAACTTTCCACAGAAAAATCAAAGACATACGTGGAAGAAACTGGCCCCCGAACTGAAATTTGATAGTTAATGCGGCCCTCGGACTGAAAAGTTTGGAGACCCCTGACCTAGAGCATAGCGTGCAATATTTCAGTTCGTTCGTTTCTACACGGCGACATTTTTTTTTAGAAAGACGACACAAGGAATAGTGAAATACGAATGTTAACGTTATGTTTCTCTATCAATAGGTAGGCAAAGTTAAGGTAAGGAAGTCATGTATGGGATGGCGTGGTCGTTTGGTGCAACTCACCACTGCTAATTCGAAAGTCTCGAGTTTGGATCCCGGGCTCGAGTTTGTAGGACGTCACGGAGTCCAACCTAGCTCTGATGGGTACCTGACCCATGTTAGGAAACTAAGAAATCTTTGTCTCGCTTCAACTGTAAACTTATCGCACAAAATTCCATCGAAACGAGTAAAACTTAAGCAGGCTGTTTGCCATCATTGATGTAAGTTGATAGACAAACAAAGACACTGATTGACTGCAGAGATTGGAGTAGATGGCTAGACTTAGCTCGTATGATTCAATTTGTCATATGTATCTTTTTTCTTTCTCTGTGAGTTAATGTTTAAGAGCTAAATCCAACATTGATCTCCATTCTCACATGTATCACGCCAAGCTAAATTCTGTAATTAATTGATTCTAATTAACACTGCTCTCCTTTCGTCAGCAGATCAAACACCCCGTGTGGCTGTCTCAAGTCTATGGACTAGCTATTTTAAAAAAAATGTCACATTCTTACATGTTTCTTGTCACACCAAACGGACAGGGCAGCTGAGATGTGCGGGGGTGGGGTAGGTGGGTTAAAGATGATGGAGATAGGGGGAGTATAGAGACTTTCGTCAAAGTACCTGGGGACTCTCAAATAGAGCCGGGTCTTTAACATTATAAGTATAGAAAAAAATATACTCGTCAGCCACAGGTCTAAGTTGTGTATTAAAGAGAGCCAGGTTCGTATGTTCGTAGCTGTGTAAAAAACATCTCCCCCACAGGTCCTTGTAAAAAAAACATGTCTTCCACAGGTCCTTGTAAAAAAAAACTCCCCCCGCAGGTCCTTATAAAAAACATGTTCCCCACAGGTCCTTATAAAAAATATGTCACCCGCAGGTCCTTGTAAAAAAACATTTCACACACATGTCCTTGTAAAAAAACATATCCCCAACAGGTCCTTGTCAAAAAACATGTCTTCCACAGGTCATTGTAAAAACATGTTCCCCACAGGTCCTTGTAAAAAACATGTCCCCACGGGTCCTTGTAAAAAAAACATGTCCCCCACAGGTCCTTGTAAAAAAAACATGTCCCCTACAGGTCCTTGTGCTTTAAACTTTAAAGAGAGCCAGGTGTGTAGGTATGTGAAAAAACATGTCACATACAGGTCTGTGTGGTGCAAGACAACTAGTGGGGGGGGGGGGCACATGTCGAGATCAAGGCGGGGAAACTACACCTGTTTCCTCATTCATTACACGCACTCTTGAATGGACGGGACGGTGGGGGGGGGGGGGGGGGAATCAATGTGAAGGAAGAAGAAAGGGAGGAAAATAGGGAAGGGGAGATAAAGGACTTGGTGAAAATATTTTTAAATGTACACTACATTTTTACATATAAATTATTAAGTAAAATGAACATTCATCTGTGAAAACTTGAACTGACAGATAAAAATAAATTTTTAGGACGTAAACAATACGTCATGTTGCAACATTCTTAGAAGGAAAGACAGGGCGTTAGAGAAAACAAATCTGAAGCAGTTTCACAGAAGGGTAAGGGGGGGGGGGGGGGAGGGGGGAGGGAGTACATAGCACCCTAATTAATATGCAGAACACAAAGGTCATTTTTTACATTTGCGAATCATTGGCAGAAGTGGGAGTCAACAAAGGACCGCACTAACGGGAAAAACAAAACACAACAGTAGGAAAAGGGATAACTAACATTTTCAAAAAAAAAGAAAACGACGATTAATTATGGGTAATTCATCGAGGTTTAGAGGTATTTTTTCTGTCATCAGGATATTGGAGTTCAACATCGGCTTAATAATAATTTTATATATACATATATATATATATATATATATATATATATATATATATATATATATATATATATATATATATATATATATATATATATATATATATATGTGTGTGTGTGTGTGTGTGTGTGTGTGTGTGTGTGTGTGTGTGTGTGTGTGTGTGTGTGTGTGTGTGTGTGTGTGTGTGACTCACCTAAGCCTAAGCACGCTGACCTATCCCGACATACAACACCAACATCTGTGCGAGCGTTCAAGCAAACATACAACTCGCGTGTTCACACTTGACACCAATAATTGCTCCATTACCTCACTGCGCATGTCACACCGGATATTCGTACGCCATTTCTGTTTTGACACTTTGCTACCTTTGTTAGATGTAGAGTGGGGAGAGGGGGGGTGAGAAGTTATGCCTTATAACAACAATTCTTTGGTACCGTTCAAGGGGCTGTAACTGTGTGTGTATAATGTGCTACACGTGTGGCGAGTAATAGAGGCATGAACTCACGATTAAAGAAAAACAAATCTTCTTAGTGCATTCTGTACACACAGACACTGCTTCAGCATTGGGTTAAATATTTTGTTACTTTATAATGTAGATAATACATCATCGGATGCTTTGATGTATTTTTCAAATTTTTAATTTTACGAAGAAAACATAATTGAAAAAAAAAAAAAAAGCATTTTTTTGCCTTGACGGTCACTTTGTGGTAGAGAATTTAAGCCGAGGGCCGCACCGTTTAAAATGATTGCATTAAATACGAACCGAACTTTCGCTCTCGGAAATCTCAGTTCAAGGCGGGGATTTCTGAATGTCTGGCGTCACACCTCAGCCTACAACCCCTCACCCCTCAAAATTGCTGTTGAATTTTTCTTAAAACCTCAATATTTTTCCAAAATCTTGTCTGAACTCTGTCAACATAGAGTATTTTAATCAATTCCTATTATAATTTTTTTAAACAGTTTTCTAAAACGCGAAATAACCGCTAAAATTCGTGTTCTACACCGTCACAAAATTACGGACCCCCCTCAGCCTTGCGAGTATGACGTCATTTATGGACGACCCCCAACATACACAAATCTGTCCACAAGTAAGAATGCCTCGCAGAAAAAAAGTTAAGTCGGCGTATATTTTATACCAGTGACCGATTTATACGATTTATTTACATAACGCAAGTCGCACAAAAAAAAACAAAAAGTTCCAAAAAAAAGTCAAGTGTAAAATAATGTTACAAAAAAAAAAAAAAAAAAAAAAAAAAAAAAAAAAAAAAAACCCGATCCATCTCAGTGTTTGATGAAGTTGGTCACATTTATTTATTTATTTACAACTCGTCCCCAACCTTTGAGTGCAGAAAAAAACTACCCCCCCCCCCTCCCCCGCCTCACTGTAGCGACGTTGGGGTCAATCGGCCCAGACAAACGAAGCCAATCAACCCCGCCAAAACACCATCTGTAACGCGCCCTACCATCTGGAGCTATTGTTATAGGCCCAGTTACCTCCCATTAAAACACAAAGCTCTCCTTACCAACAGTCATTTATTCAATTAGGTCATGAACCCCGAGCGCTGTTTATTTTTAGCACGGCGCACCGGAGGCGTGTGGTAACACCTAATTAACATAAACATTCCAGCGAGAATTTTTTTTGTTTCATGTTGAAATTTTGGAAAAAATGTCGTACGCCCGAAAAGTACCTACACACCCGGAAAATTTTATTTTTATTTCCGTCATTAAAAAACAAATATAATAAATATTTAATAAATAACATTCATTGCCAGAACTGAGTCTAGGGATACATTGGTCAAGGAATATCCAACATATATATTCGTTCAGTGTATTTTAAACAAATAGGTTTATCGATTTACTTGTCGCAGCAAATGCCGGGTACTAGATTAAACTGAATGTGGCCTCCGTTCGGATCATATCGAATTTTAAATGAAGTAAGACTTACATAGAACAATGAGCTAAGTTTCAGTTATTTAATTGTTTATGCCGCGCTCTAGTACTTGATTTAATCCCGGGTGGTCGTTGTGAAAATTAGCACGGTGTTCCATGATATCTTGCAAAAGAAAAAAAGCTAAAAATCCATAGAGCAGATGAGGTAGAGTTCATAGGTTTCTTGACCTCTGCATATGAAGGAATGGTGTGGTCCGCACTATACCCAGCCGCCTTTACATTACATGAGTCCGAGCCTAGATCCAAACTCAAGATTTTCGGGCTAGAAGCCGAAGGCTCTACCATTCGATCACCTCGTTTCTTATGGTATCCTTCCACATACGGGCATTTCCCATCAGAAGGCATGCATCCCCCCCCCCCCCCCCCCCAATATATAAGTCTGACTGTGGTGACTAACTTAAATACTTAAATTTAACAGACGTGTGTTCGGTAAATTATAAGGTAATGAAATAAGTAACTGCTTTCAAAATGTTGATAATGGGTTTAAGATCAACAACAATATACTAACATGTAAGGACATTCACCTGCAATGTTCGATCGGCACTGATTTGTTCAATGTTATTCTATTGTCCACTCTGACGAGTGAGTCACCAATCTGACGTGTCCATTGTACATTTTTCTGACCGTTTTTTTTTAACAGCTCGTCAAAGCAACGCATTGTTTTCGTATAGTGGGTTGGAATTAATGTGTTCTAAACTTGCTAACTAAGGTGTTTCTGGATTAGTTTGTTTTTTTTATTTGCAAATGAACATGTCCTTTTATAGCCTGGTTGTAAAACACAAAAAAACCACCTCGCATATTTAATATTAATCAAGCCGTGGGAACTGTATGATCAAATATTGTGTTAATTGAGTTAGGTTGTCAGAGTGTTAGGGTGTCAGGGTGTTAGAATCTATAGGTGTTAGGCGCGCTAGAAACGACACTGCAAACGTTTTGCTGAATCAGCATTATAGTTGCCCTAATTTGACCTTGGCGTAATCGATAGTTAATTTTTAAAATTGCCAATGATTGCTAGCTGACCTCAGTCTAGACACGGGTAAACGTTTCTAGACCTTAAACTACCGGTCTACCAATTTCCAGACGTTCGTTCCAATCGTTTGACGTCTAATTTAAATTCAGCGGATCAACGCGAACTTCTCCTCACCACACCAAAGCGTGAAACTCGGATTGTAACATTTTTGCTAATTTATTATGTTACGAAATGGCCGGTATACAATTACTTATCAAGTTGCTGTGAAAATAACTCATTTAAAAAAAAAATTCTCAAATAAGCGACGTATTTTTCTAAGAGACCAAATAAGGGAAGCGACTCTATTTGCCAATAATTTAAAGTCTGTTAAAAAAAAGTGATGGCTTTGCAGTAATTATATTGTATGTGCTCTTTCGGGGTACGGCAAAACTCGGCCGCGTCCGTGTGTGTTTTAGGCATACACATTTATTTAATGTAGGTAAACGCTGCCCTATTGTCATTTAAACACGAACGGGAGCTCAGAACTAACCGTCGGACATTATTCACCGGCGCGGAGCGTTTGACTCGAGGTTAATTCTTGCCCTTGTACAGACGGAGAGAAGGGGGAGGGGAGACAACTCCAGGCCAGTTGACGTCATTGGTGTTTGAGTGTTACGCAGCTTCGCGCCATTGAATTATCGGGTATCCTGTTGTATGATTTAGGTTGAAAATTTAACGATCCACCTGAATAAATAAAACCTCGTTAGCTATATTTAATTATTATTTTTTTCACTTTTCATGAATTCATATTCTGAGGAGCCCAGATAGCTACATTGTGGTAAACCATCATAATATGCGAAAAACACGATTAACTTTTTCAAATAGTCAAATATTACAAGCTTTTATTACAAGCTCTAACTTAACTCACTGTCTCTGTCTGTCTGCCTAGATCAGGAATCGGCAACCTTTTGTGACTGAAGAGCCAAAAGTTACAATTTACAATGCATCCTTCATTTTGTTTACAGTAATGCTGAAGTGATTCATGTTAATAGTAGCATTGGTTTTATCACGACATTTTTTAAAGATTTTTCGAAATGAGGTAATTTACCGCTCTCCGTGTCTTCAACAAAGGCAAGTTATTTTTGTTCGAAACAATCCACTTCTTCCAGCAAGGAATAGGCTGGGTTTTTTGTTCCTTGCAGTATTACATTTAGCTCGTTTAGTTTCTTATTGAAATCCACCATGACGTTGAATTTTTCAATTTGGTAAGGAAACTTTAATAGGAAGTACATTGAAATAGGGAGCAACTAAATATTCTAATTGAATAGCGGATGTTTATTGTTTATATTTATTATTATATCGTTCATTGCCGAGTGTTGCAGAATAATATAAAAAAAATAATTAATAATATTTGCGCATGGAACTCGAGAGCCGCATCTTGACATCAAAAGAGCCACATGCTGCTCTTTTGATGTCAAGATGCGGCTATCCAGTTCCATGCACAAATCTAAATATTTATATTATTTTATTTTCAAAACTCCTTTAAAAATACTATAAAGAAATACAACTTTAAGCAAGATAAAAACACTCATCAAAGAACAGTGAGAATAGGTGAGGTAGAAAGTATACGGACAGCTGACAGCCGCTTGGGAACTAGGTCCAGCCCCACAGTCGTGCAGTGACCAGCCCCGTGGCAAAAATTCCATGCTTGCCACTGCCCAGGTGCCGACTTTTTCGAATACCGTTAAATGTGGAATGTTATTTTATACGGAATGCATTTCTCGATCTGTCAGTAATCATTAATTTGAAGCATCTTTTTACGGTTGAGCCGAGTACTGAACGGTGTGGTATGAGTTTAACATGTGTTCAACGGGATAGAAGATAAGTCTGTTGAGAACCAAAGGACAGAAGCGTCCTATACACAGTAATCAAACCGATACCCAAAGCCGGTTAGTCGGAGTTTGTCGTGTTGAGGGCTGCCTGGCCAGGGAGCCTGAGCCGGTGGTGTCCGTAAAGAAAGAAAAAAAAAGTTATTGGCTTGTAAAGTGGATTGGGGTAATCCTATAGTTATATTATTTGATTACTAATTTTATCGTACCAGAGCTAGCTAAAATACTTTAAGCTATTTATTTCGAATAAAAAATCAAATTTATACATCTAATCCTAATCAAATGCCAAAATATTGAAATAAAAATGTTAGTGGCTCTTTAAAAACTGGGAACTTTTGTAAATTGTAACTTTTGGCTCTTCCGACTCAAAAGGTTGCCGACCCCTGGTCTAGATCGAAACGCCAGAGCGAATTACGGGCACTTTTAACTGACATATACGGTTCGTAGTTGGTACGTGGGTCAAGACATGAAGACAATGCAACATGACATTAAATTTTACTTAATTGGTAGCCTAATTAATTTATGTGAATTTATTAAAATTTTGACCAAATTATTATTATATATATATATATATATATATATATATATATATATATATATATATATATATATATATATATATATATATATATATATATATGTATAAAATATCAAATTTGTAGATCAGTATCAACTTTTCAGCGATTTCCGATAACCGGAAGTAGAACTTTTTCTACTTTCAATTTTTAAAATTATTTTAATCGGGCAAAAATAATAAATGTAGATTTATCAAAATCTCAGCGTTCTATGCCTAATCGAGTCGGAAAAAACTTGGCTTTGTAATTCTGTCCGTATGTCGGTGTGTGTATGTGTGTCAGTAAACACGATAACTTGAGTACCGTTACAGCTAGGTAGATGAAATTTGATATAGAAGTATGACATCAAATTTGTAGTTCTGTATAAACTTTTTAGCGATTTTCAATAACCGGAAGTGGAACTTATTCTACTTTCAATTTTTCAAAATCCGATGACGGAAGTAGTAATTTACGCTATTTCAGATTTTTCAAAAAAACGCATGTGGATTTATAAAATATTAATAATATTCCACACTACAATACACAGATTGTTTGGCGTTTTATTTTTAAAAGTTTAAGTAATTAAAAAGGGATTTAAAATTACGTCCATAGCCCGAGTTGCCATCCCCCGTAGTATTATATAAGACTATTCGAGAAAGTTTAAGGGAGATTACTCCCGGTTTATTTTTTACACGATTACAATACTTTCTCTATACTTTCTATACGAGAAAGTAAAAATTCATAAAACATTTTTAAGAACTCGAGACTTTTTTCGAATTTATCAACCATGAGCTTTGCCGACTCGACCATGCTTCCATCACAATTAAGGATTACGTGTCAACTGGTTATGCGCCATTGAGGCCATTGGCTCCGATTTCAGCCTGCTTTTCTTTTTGGATTTGCTTCCATAGTCTTTGTCCAACCAAGAACAAACTACAAGGCAGCAGTTGTTTGATTTTGGAGTTGTCTCTCCTAGAAGAGTGGCTGTCCCCAGTTAATGAGCCTCATCTGCCCGAGGGTTCGAACTCGAGACTTTTCGGTTTAGCAACCATGAGCTTTACTGACTCGAACACGTAGTGTATAATTGATTTTCTCCTTTTTAGTGCATTATTACATAAAAGCTTGTTATTTAAAAGTTTATTTTTATGGATTTTTTTTCCAAAAGGTGTTAAGTACACTCAGCGTTAAGCTGTAGATCTAGACCACAGACTTACATTCTTAACATTCGAGCTTAACAATCGCCAATGGTCTATTCATAAACAAGGTCACGCATATTCTAAATGATTTTTGACCTCATTCATGATTTTGATAGTTAAGCATTTTTTTTTAAAATTAAAATTTCAATTTACAAAAAAATGTTTTCAAAATGCAAAGAATAAAAGTATAATATAATGTAAAACTTAGTGAGTTGCACACTTTCTGAAACCCTATCCTCACACCCCCCACCTCTCGTCACATAGAGTCACAACAGTCAAACACCCCCCCCCCCCACACACACACACACACTCAGGAGTGTGCCGTCATTTTTGGGTGACCACACACACACATATATATATATATATATATATATATATATATATATATATATATATATATATATATATATATATATATAGTTACGTACAGAACGGTGTAACTTAGCATCCCTTACATTATCATTACCATCGTTTAGATTTAAACAATTGTGGAAGAAAGAGGAGGTGTGGGTCGTTATAAGTCCTTTATAGCTTGGTACGACTTCGGGCACAAGTTGCAAATACAGAGCAACAAAAGTTGCCAGTAAAGTAAAACACAAGTTGCTAGTACATTGAAACAAAAGTTGCCAGTAAAGTGAAACAAAAGTTGCTAAGTACATTGAAACAAAAGTTGCCAGTAAAGTGAAACAAAAGTTGCTAGTAAAGTTAAACAAAAAGCTCCAACTTACGTGCTGAGACGGTACCCACTACAGCTAGGATGACGAGACATATCTTCAGTGCCCTGTGTTTCATAGCGTCTGTGGGGAGAGAACAATCTTCATTCAATGCATGGTCAACACATATGTCACAGTAATCTTTGTTCATTGCATTGTCAACACACTTGTCACAATAATAATCTAAACAATGCTTAATGCAAATGTCACAAAAATCTTCGTTAATTGCATGACCAATACACACGTCACAATAATCAATTTAAACAATGGTTAATACAAATGTCACAAAAATCCTCGACTGACAATGACCAATACAGATGTCACAACAACTCAAACTGGCCGGTCGGTCTACGGGAAAAAATCCCGGAGCGTCCCATGGTAAAAAAAAATCCGTGGGCCCGCATGGACGGTGTTGTACTAGACCTGCTAGTGCTTTGATTTAAAAGAAAATTATTTATTTATTTCGTTGCATTTTTATCAATCTGGGGATGACCATCAGCCTTTGATGAAGAAAACAATTCACAATAATTTTTTTTAACTTGGGTTGTGGCCCCTTTAAAAATCACCCGGGTCTCTTGGATACAGCCTGCCCTCCCCTTGAATACAAATGTTAAACATCAGCACTTTGTTATGTGCCCAGCATTGATGTAATAACTCAAATGCTCATCCATCTAGGCTTACGTTGACGTAAACAGACAGTCTTCATTAAACATTAATTAAATAATATACTTCGTACGACAAACTTAATTAAACATAGTAAGTGATGTTTTGATTGTGGTAACGATGTTATAAAAAGTAGGTTATAATTAATTAGGTTTTTTTTCATTCCGTAAAACCTACATTGTTGGTTCGTAGTAGCATATTTGCGTTTTCACAGATTGCAATATATCTTAAAAGAAAATAACCCAAATTCAAGCGATAAACCTACATTTTCTATAGCTGAAGGCTATTATAAGACGAAGATAAGAGCAGTAAAACAAACCTTTTATAAATTTGAACATTTTTACGTTTAATATTTGACGTTTTACAAAATGTCAAGGGATGCAGTGGCGTAGCGAGGTCGGGTGTCACCCGGTGCGGCACTTAATGGTGTCACCCCCCCAGAGGCATAGAGACCCTTCCCAGGGACAAAGTTTCAAGTTTTCGATTTGCACCCCCCCCCCCCCTCAAACTTTCGATTTGCACCCCCCCCCCCCCTCGAGTTTTCGATTTGCACCCCCCCCCCCCTCAAACTTTCGATTTGCACCCCCCCCTCGAGTTTTTCTCTATATATTTTGCTATTTTTTGCCTTGGTGTCACCCCCCTAAATGGTGTCACCCGGTGCGGTCCGCACCCCCCGCCCCCCCCTCGCTACGCCCCTGAAGGGATGATCTGTAGTTATTTGTCTTTGTTGACTTACTTAAAGTTATATGGTTTTATCTTTAGTTTATGTTTTATGTCCTATGTTGTTTTTTTTTAAATCTAATGATGTGAAACAGGAGACGGCGTGGTCGAACGGTAGAGCTTACAACAGCTAACCCGAAATTCCCAAACTGCCTTGATGGGTGTGTCGCTAACATGTGCTAACCACACTTGTATTATGTCGAGTTCATTGAAACAGATGAACTCTACTTCATCTGCCCCATGTGTCTTTGACAAGAACGGGAAACGATGACGTCGAATTACTTTAAACAGTGGATAAAGACTTACATGCATTCACGAATTACAAAAGATGTTACTGGGTCAAGTGTTCAAGTACACATTACTTCATCCGAAGTAACGTGAGGGAGGGGGTAGATACATACAGCTATACATCACGTTCAAGGAATTTAACGACGTGATATACAATACGACCACAGATGACAAACAACACGACGGCAACACACAAACTACACGACAGCATGCAGGTAAATATTTGCCACTCGCTCTGGCATTTGGCCCTCATGTGGTCTCGCCCTCCAGCCCGCGCGGGCAGGTGGCTCGTGTCGAAGGTTAAGTTCGTCAGAAGTGGATGACTAGACCGATGCGGTATGACGACTTGCAGGCGGCAGAGGGGGGGGGGTGAAATATACAGGGCTGACGTCTTAAGGCGTGGGGGGTGTTAGCGGGGGTTAATGTCTCGATCACACGCATGCACACCCACGCTCAAAGATGATGAGCTAGACATTTCCTGAAGTTCCATCCTGTTTTTATTTCTTTAGACAAGACATTATATAAGATGTGGTCGGCGAATTGGCTTAATATTGCCGGGTAAAAAAAAAATTAGTAAATCTGACAAATCAGACACAGGTCTTTAAATGGAAAAATATTCAGATCTTAAGTTTCGATTGATGTGATTTTTATTGACATAAAGAAGTGAAAGCAATAGAGTTGTTTTTAAGGTAAATTATAATTTTTGATTTATACAAGATTAGACTACATTCCTGGACCCGGTTCAGAGAAACCATATATATATATATATATATATATATATATATATATATATATATATATATATATATATATATATATATATATATATATATATATATTTATTTATTTATAATATATATATATATATATATATATATATATATATATATATATATATATATATATATATATATATGAAATATGATTAGGAAATAAATAAGATGGGGGGGGGGCTTGTCATTACTTATAATCAGACGTTTTATTACTGAGAACATTCACCAGCCGTCAGATAAACGTCTGTGGATCTAATCCCAGCTGGATTAAAATGGCCGATCTTTTCCTTGCTATGTAAAGTAGTTAGAGATAAAAACGTCATTTCTAAAAGGTAGAAGACTGGCGTCTTCTTATGAAACTTTTAATTACGTTATAAGAAGCGGATTTGTATGTCATGCTGCTTAATATAACATGTTTATGGCTACATGTAAAGTGGGACTATCCTTTTGTGCGGGATATCATATACTGTATGATATACCATCTGATACTTTATATAATAAAATATTACAGAAACCATCTCAAAGACCATGTGATACTAACATACCATACCCTCTCATACCATACCCTATCTCATATCATCAACATTCCCGTTCGTGCCCAAGACACATGGTTCAGATAGCGTAGAGTTCATCTGTTTCAGTTACCTTGGCATATGCAGGGGATTTTTGATCAGCACTCTGTCCAGCCACATTTGTTTCCCTAACGTGATTCGGGTACCCAGAAGAGCTGGGTGGACTCAGGGATCCAGGAGTCACGAGTCTACCACTCGACCACACTTTCCCCCTTACCATCTCTTATAATATATCATAAACCGCTTGAAACATCTCACAAATCACCTCATAAACAATATAAACGATCTAATACACAATCTTAGCTACCATCTGGTAAAAATTTAACAAAATCGCACAGTGTAATTTGTGGGTAGCACTATGTAACCTGTTATTCATAATCTATTGAGCTATCGATTGATCGATTGCGGTCTCTTGTCACAGGCTTTGATCCGAATTTTAAAAACGGATGTCATAATTCTCGCAAACTGGGTTGTCATTTATTTCATATTTACAAACTTTAGAAGCCATTTTTGTCTCGGACTTGTCAAAATTTCCCATCAAAATATAAACTTAAACAACGGCCTGTAAAGTAAAAAAAAATTATAAATAACTGTCATTAAAGTGTGAGAACCAGGTCACATACATGGAGAGAATCTTGTCCTTTCTGTAAACATAAAACAAATTGGACGACTTGGTAGAGTTCTAGACTGCTAACCCGAAGGCTTCGAGTTCGAATCCGGGTTCAAGTCAATAAAATGTCACTGAGTCCACCCAGCTATGATGGGTACCTAACTCACGTTAAGAAAAGAAAAGTAAAGGCGGCTGGGCATAGTGCTGACCACACTACCCCTTTAAAGGTCGAGTTTCACAGAAAAGGGTGAACTTTACCTAATTTGACCTCTGAACCGTCAGGTTTGAAAAGGGAATATAACATACGAGCCGACCCGCGGCGTATCATACGCCACTATTTAGTTGTTTTATTTTCTACTTTTCAGTAATTCATAATTTGTGAATTCGACAGTACCAACGCTGCCACTGAAAATATTTGCTTTAAAACACTATCAGTAGCTCGTTAAGGACGATAAACCCCTCCTTTCCCCAACCCAACCCCAACCCCTACCCCATCCCCCCCACCCCCGTGAAAGTAAACTCCTCTTAGTTACCTCCCCTAAGTTTAAAATCGTTTCAAACTAAATTATCTGCCCCTACTAGCCGTCACTAAACCCGGCTCTTCGATTGTAAACATTTAGCGTGAACCACAGCTCACCAGACTTTCTAGAGAGGAAGAGAAGGGCTGCAAGGCGCGCTTACATCTTTTTTTCTAACGTCTCCAAAAAGATAATTATATATATAGATAGATATTTAGGTTAACTTTAAAAAAAAATCTTAATCCTTAGAATAGTTAGCTCGAGCATTAGGGTTTCGAATCATGCTCACTTCATTGTGACCAACGACTGGTGTGTACCCAGATGGCCACCCTAGATGGGCAACAAGCTAGCCTAGTACACGCTATTGTTGAAAGACATAATTGATAACATAAACATTTTGCTGAACAAGGAAATGTGGGCTTAGTCCTTTATCACAGTGTGCCTTTGACTTTTATTTTCATTACAAACACAGTAAAAGCCTTTCTGACAGTTTCTTAGAAAGATGTATCCAGCTATTTGCTTTTAAATAACTTTATTATGAATACATTTTTTAATTATTACATTGCTATTGCTATTGGCGCACACGTGTGTATGTGTGTGTGTGGGAGGGGGGGGGGGTCCAAAAGTTGTTATATAATTTAAAGTGTGTGGGGTTTAATAAAAATGTAGTGTTACTGCTGTATATGGGGTAGATATTAGTAGTAAAAAGCCAAAAAAAAAACAACTCTTGGATTTTTTTCTTCTTAGTCAAGATCTTCTAGAAAAAGCGTGTGTTTGTTTGTGTGTCTGTACACACGTGTCTGTGGTTGTGCATGCGTGTCTGTATACGTCTGTGTATGTGTGTCTATCGGCCCGTATGTCAGTGTGTCTATGTCTGTGTCTGTATGTATGTGTCTATCGGCCCGCATGCCTGTGTCTGTGTCTATGTCTGTGAATGTATTTGTGTTTCTATCGGCCCGTATGCCTGTGTGTCTATGTCTGTGTCTATGTCTGTGTCTATGTCTGTATTTGTGTGTCTGTGGGCCCGTATGCCTGTGTGACTATGTCTGTGTCTATGTTTGTGTCTATGTTTGTGTCTGTGTCTGCGTCTGCGTCTGCGTCTGCGTCTGCGTCTGCGTCTGCGTCTGCGTCTGCGTCTGCGTCTGCGTCTGCGTCTATGTCTATGTCTATGTCTATGTCTATGTCTATGTCTATGTCTATGTCTATGTCTATGTCTATGTCTATGTCTATGTCTATGTCTATGTCTATGTCTATGTCTATGTCTATGTCTATGTCTATGTCTATGTCTATGTCTATGTCTATGTCTATGTCTATGTCTATGTCTATGTCTATGTCTATGTCTATGTCTATGTCTATGTCTATGTCTATGTCTATGTCTATGTCTATGTCTATGTCTATGTCTATGTCTATGTCTAAGTCTATGTCTATGTCTATGTCTATGTCTATGTCTATGTCTATGTCTATGTCTATGTCTGTATTTGTGTGTCTATGAACCCGTAGGCCTGCGTGTCTATGTCTATGTCTGTGTTTGTGTTAAAAAAAAATTATCACCCGCGTCACGTCAAGGTGCTGGAAATGTCGGCCAAGAAAGACAACGGGCAGATAACTCCCGAAGTTCCCAGATCTAGACCGAGTTATGCGGACTGTGGTCTCCAACATCATAATTATAACCTCTGCTCTTGAAATAGTGCGCTGGTATTCCTTAACGCGGGTGGTTTATCAGAGTTTCTTTCAGGGCAGTGACCTCTCCCCCCCCCCCCCCCCCACTCCCCGTGCAAGTGAACAGATCCACGACCTCCCCCACCCACCGACTGAATAGAAAATAAAAAGAAAATATATAACCAGACCCCCCCCCCCCGAACAAATCAATAAAAAAATAGAAAAAATATAACCATCGCATAACTCCTCTCCCCCGAAAGTTTTAAGTATCCTTCCCCCTCCCACATTGATGGAGATAGTTGGTTGAAAGAAACCTTAATATTAGCTTATGCAATTTTAAAATTATTAAAGAAATTCTTTTTCTTTAGATTTTTTATTTCTATTCTGTTAATTTTAAATGAGGATTCCAAAACGAAGCAGGTACTGATCGTGACCAGAGTTTCTTCCGGGTATTTTTTCGGAGGGGGGAGGGGGTGGAGCCCCTTGAAGAAAGTCTACCGACCCCCCCCCCTCCACCGAACGAAATGGAATTTATGTAGAAAACATATACTTTTACCAGTGTCCGCCCCCCCCCCCAACCCCCGGAAAATGTCTGCCCCCCCCCCCCCCCCGCCCCCGGAGAAAAAAAGTTTGTAAGAAGCACTGATCTGGTGGGAAGAGGGGGGAGGGTGTCCATGTGGGTAGTCAGTTATAACCTGGAAACTTCATTTAGTTATCGATTATTCCATTGAAAATTTCAGGACTTAATTAAATATTCGAATATGTCATGAGGTTTCACAATGTAGTCGATTTTCAATTTATGTCGAGTTCAATAATTTTTCTCAGTACACAATTAGTAATTTAGTAATACCCCCGGGGGGGGGAGTGATCATGTGACCCCAATTTATCTTCTAGTGTAGGCACCTGTTTGACTGATATATTTTTTTATCATAAATGGGTCCTGGGAAATGGACGCGACCAGTTTCAAAACGTTGAAACGATTTCTCGTGGCCTGGCACGATTACGATACTGAAAGCGTCAGCTTCGAGCCCTTCATATCGAACCCCGCCCCCGCCTCCCACACACAACCCCACCTCCCACACACAAACCCACCTCAAACACACAAACCCTCCTCCCACACACAAACCCTCCTCCCACACACAAACCCTCCTCCCACACACAAACCCTCCTCCCACACACAAACCCTCCTCCCACACACAAACCATCCTCCCACACACAAACCCTCCTCCTACACACAAACCCTCCTCCCACACACAAACCCTCCTCCCACACACAAACCCTCCTCCCACACACAAACCCTCCTCCCACACACAAACCATCCTCCCACACACAAACCCTCCTCCCACACACAAACCCTCCTCCTACACACAAACCCTCCTCCCACACACAAACCATCCTCCCACACACAAACCATCCTCCCACACACAAACCCTCCTCCTACACACAAACCCTCCTCCCACACACAAACCCTCCTCCCACACACAAACCATCCTCCCACACACAAACCATCCTCCCACACACAAACCCTCCTCCTACACACAAACCCTCCTTCCACACACAAACCCACCTACGTAAATCTCTATTTGCCCTTTAAGTATAAGAGGAGCGATAAAACATTTGATGTTCCTACAGAGATTGTACGTGTTAATAAAAAAACTAGACCAAGACATGAGTTGATCAGTTTGTGATGCCGCTACCTTTCAACATGAAGTTAAACTTCAGAGATCTTACGTGTGGGTAAGGGACGGTGTGGTCGAATGTCAGAGCGTTCGACTGCTAACCTGAAAGTCTCGAGTTCAGATTCTAGTCTATACGACGTCCCTAAGTCCGTCCATCTCTGATGGGTACTCACGTTCGGGAAAGTTAAGTCGGCAGATTATAGTGCTGACACTATACCCAATGGCGTATCTAGGGGCGCCGACCCTAAGGGGGGGCGCCAAAAGGGGTAGAAAATTTAACTTTTGAAAGCTATTTTGAAGCTTACATATTGAATTATACCAAGTCAAAGTTATGAAAATAAACGACTACAAGGTTTTACACACTGATTTTACTGTTTTCTGATTTTTATGACACCAAAAAAGCAAATTTTAAGGAATAGTAACTGGTAAGAAGCGCCACAGACAGGAGAAACTATATATAGAAATGGGAAGGAGGCGGCACAAAATTGGTAATCCGCCCTGGGCGCCGGAATAAAACTCTACGCCTCTACATATACCTTCACTGAAACAGACGAACTCTACTTCATCTTGCTTTGAACTGGTACTTTACTTAACTTACAAAAACTGTGGCTTGAAAGCCTGCTTCTACAATTTCAAAATTCGTTGTTTTTTCCCGGTATGGCATTCACATAAAAAGAGCTAGTTATATTAAAGCTATATATCAGATTTAAAAAAAACCTTACCAGAATGTTAGGTATTTACATCCGCTTCAAACTGTTCACGCTCAAATTGTCTTGAGTATAAACTAACACATATAATTTTCTAAACTCTCTATTAAAATACTAGTCAACATGTGTCAAGTGATATTTCAGGTATAGCAAGTTTTCACACTCCTGGTGTGGTTTCCCTCTACCTCCGTTGTTGCGACTGGTACAGCGACCTAGTCGTTGTTAGATTGACATTTGTAAGCAGCCCATAAATGTCTCCATTTTTAAAATAAACATAACTTAATTCACCTTATTAGTTAGTTAATAAATATCTCCATTAAAATAACTTAATTTATTTTATAAGTTAGGTCATAAATGTCTCCATTAAAAAAAACTTAATTAACCATATTAGTTCATAAATGTCTCCATTAAACAAGTTAATAAAAAGTCTAGTGACAATTTAAGCGCAATTTCCTTAATTAATTTTTTGTGACCGAACAAAAGGATATTTTTGAAAACTTTCTTAGGCAATATTGTTCTAAATTATGGCAGGAATCGATTGGTAAATGTTTCAAGTCGCTAAGTGGCCTGGTTGCCGAGATATGGGCCAAAAACTGCATTTTTTCGAGGTTTTTTGGCTTTTCCGGGAAATCCATGAAGGAATTCCGGGAATTTTTTTTTTGGCCCACAATCATCCTCGGAACTTGCTTAACATATTTGCTTTTGGAACTAGTCCTCGATATTGCTTCGTTGAGGAGGAGATACGACTTAAAGCGCGGACACACATCCATCACTATACGAGTTAATAATCGCAATTGCCAGTATGGAAATTGCGCTAAAAAAAATTAATTTACCGTATTAGTTAGGCCATGAAGACGGCGTGGCCTAGCGTGGCTCTCATGGGTACCTAACTTAAGTTAGGGAAACAAAGGCGGCTGGGTATGGTGCTGACCCACACTATCCCTTCATATGAACTCTACTTCATCTGCCCAATGTGTCGTGAGCATAGTGCCTTTGCTTCTTGATTAGATCTTATATTAATATGGAGTAGTAGTTATTGGAGTGAGGTATGGAGTGGTCTAACTGTAGCATACAGGCATGTTGACATGAAAGTCGCGAGATCGGAACCGAGCAGGACATTCCCTCCTCCCCGGCGCCGGACATTTCCCCCCCCCCCCCACCCGTACACATTACTTCTCTCGCAGCACATTACAACAGGGCGCTAGAGGCTAGACATTACAACATTAGAGACTAGACATTACAACATTAGAGACTAGACATTACAACATTAGAGACTAGACATTACAACATTAGAGACTAGACATTACAACATTAGAGACTAGACATTACAACATTAGAGACTAGACATTACAACAGGCCATATCACAACACAAGAGTTCAACACCAAGTCCCACCAACAAACCAGAATCAGGGCAGTGTATCCTCCACAAACTCCCCCACCTCTGCCCGCCGTGAATGCCACCCCTGAGATCATCTCATGTTACCTCCCATGTAACTGTGATACCCCGCTAGCGGGTGGATTATACCTTTACAAGCTCCGCTGGCGGTTCTAGCACCTTATCTGAGGGGGGTGTTAACCCCAGACATGTCGTGTTGAGTGATTTATTGTTTTGGTACATCTGAGAGCGACCTGTCAACAGGTGGATCATTAGTCTAGGGTCAAAGTTCAAACATGGGACGTTCTGATTCCACTCAGGATTGATGGGTACCTGACTGCCGTTAGGGAAAGTAAAGGCGTCTGGGCAGAGTGCTGACCACACTATCCTTTCATTTGCCGAGGTCAAAGAAACAGATGAACTTCTTACGAAGTTAAACACTAGTTTCCCATTTTTTTTAAAAACTATATGCTAATAGGGGATGAAACATTGTGTTATTTTGGCTTCTCTATGAGACCAGGATAGCCAGGTCTGCCCGACTTAGCAATGATGTTATGACAATCTCATCAACGTAGTATCATAATAGTCGCATCTACGCGGCTTCTCAATAATGCTATGACAATCACATCAACATGTGCCACGACGATCACAACAACCCCTCAAACACTACGGGAACAGGGTTTAACCTGGGGTCCATTTATTTTTGAATGGCTTCATGAAACGTCTGCGCTTTTCAAGTATATATAACCTATTAACTATACGACCGATATTATATGAAACTAACAAGACCACTGTGTGATGATAAAATTGACCTTATATGAAACTAACATGGACACTGTATAACGCTCAAATTGACCTTATATTAAACTAACAAGGACACTGTATAACGCTAAAATTGACCTTATGTTAAACTAACAAGGACATAGTATAACGATAAAATTGACTTTATATGAAACAAACAAGACCGCTGTGTAATAATAAAATTGACCTTATATGAAACTAACAAGAGCACAGTGTACGATAAAATTGACTTTATATGAAACTACTAAGAGCACTGTGTAACGTTAATCGAGTACTCTTTACTTTGATTACAACTCTGAAGGATGAAAGACGGGGCGTTGCAAGGGTTTACATAGTGCACTACCTTAAGGCAATGCATTGTTATAAAATATTTACACTTTCCGCATACAACTTACAAAGTAACGATCATTTGATAGGGTTCATGGAATTAAGAGAGGGGGGGGGGGGCGGCTATCGCAGGTTCTAGAATATTCGGTGATGTTAATGGGTGAGTTGCCATATACCCCGGGGATGGGGAGGAACGGGTGGATGATTTAAATAACATGTAAACACCTGCAGACCTTCTGGTGCAGTTGGAGGTTGTTGTTGTTTGTTTTTTTTCGGAAAATTACATTACTTAAATTTGGTTAGCGGTCGGTAACCAGAATAAATGCGAATTTTTTTTTCACGAACTATATTAGAAAAAAAATGTATAAAGTGTAACGTGTATAATGCTATAATATTACATAAACGCAGATTCCTTAATATGTTTATCAACAGCACATCTCACTTAATTTTGTGAACAGTTATTAGAAAACAAAAATAGTTTGAAATTTAGATTTAAAACTTATTGCCGTTCTTCCGTTTGGCGATATCAGAGCTACAAAACAACTTTAAAGTGTGTCTAAATATGGGGTACCTTTTAAAAATTGCAGCTTTACAATTAGGGAGACGAGATTTAGCCTAGATGACAAATTTGAATTTAGAAACACGAGACACTAGAGCGAAAGCGTGGTCGGGGGTTAGAGCTTCGATTGCTAACTAGAACGTCTCGAGTTTAGATCTCGGGCTCGAGTCGTTAGGACGTCACTGTGTCTACCCAGCTCTGATGGGTTCCTGACTCACGTTATAAGGAAACTAAGGTGGCTGGGCATAATGCTGACCACACTATCCTCCTTTATAGTGAGGTTACCGAAACCGGTGAACTCTACTTCAACTGGCCTATCTGTCTTAGGCACTAACGGGAAAAGATGTGATAAACAAGAGACACTATAAGTTTTATGGAGCTCGAAAACTTCAGATTATGAAATAAAAAATTTGTTTGGAAAGAACATGGCTTTCACTACTTCACTTGCCCCGTAGACCGTCAGGTTTGAAAGGAACTTTACTTATGACTTTCACCTACAAGCTTTTCATAAGCGGGGTTTCGCCTTGTATGTAACCATATATTAGACCGTTTGTTATATAAACTGATTAACTGTATCGAACATAAATTCCTCAGTGTGATGCTCGACATTCGCATCGCTAATACATGACCACAACAGAAATGTACTCACCTAGAGAAACAGCAAGGATGTGCCAACAAGCATAAACTATCCAACGGGCGAGATTCTTGTAGGACCAACCACGTCATGAAGCCCAGACTAGAAGGACAGCAGCCTAGGCTTTCAGAAAACCTGTTAGGACTTGTAGGACAAAAGCGAAATTCGCAGGACAATATCGCACTCTTTGGTCTTTACCCACACATTCAGACTCTACTCCAGACTTTCAAGACTTTATTCCAGATTTTCAGGACACTATTCCAGATTTTCAGGACACTATTCCAGATCCCAGGACTCTATCTCAGAATCTCAGGATTTTATTCCAGACTTTCAGGACTTTATTCCAGATTTCAGGACACTTTTCCAGATCCCAGGGCGCTATCCCAGAATTTCAGGATTTTACTCCAGACTTTAAAGACTTTATTCCAGAATTGCAGGAACTTATCCAAGACTTTATCAGGACTTCAACCCACACTAGAACCAAGTTTATAATCACCACTCAGCCCCGCCTAGCACTCGATGAAGTTCACAAATCCATTATTTGATCATGTACACGTACACTCTTGTAATTGGCTTGCGTGTGTTTAAATGTATCCACGCCAAGACTTAACAAAACAATCCTGTATTTCTAGTTTCAGAACCTCCATACAACTTTATTAATATCTTGGATGTAAAAACTATTAATAATTGAATTTTATTTTATTACCTTGGTTTTTTTTTTTTTTTTGTTTACTCAACGACACGAATTTGTATCTTCGGTTTGCATGAAGAACACAATCTTTGCATTATTTGATGAAATTCTAAAGCTCTTTTTTAAATATCCACATTAATTTGTAAAATTCTCATCCATAATTTGTATCCTCCTCGCCTGCTGTTGTCTAATGCCCTGAAAGAAACACAACAAGATAATTGATACATATATTGTGTTTAAAGTCAATGCATGCAGTGAAAATTGTTGAAACAAAAAATGTAATTCATTAGGCTTAGTACATTACATGATTAGGTTTAGCAATTTTATAACGGTTAAATAAATAAATAAAAAATACGTTTTAATTATTGGATATCTTCAACATGTTAGCAATGGACACCAGTGAGTTGACGAGATTCCTTCCGTAATGTTGTTGACATGGAATAAAAATGTGCTTTTTTAGATTTAGGACCATAAAACTAATAAAAGATAAAATTTTATTAAAAACTTAAGCTGAAAATTAATTCAGAAATGTAATATTTTTAGAATCAATGCTGTACAAGTTGCAGATCCAGAGAACTTGAAAATAATTTGTTGAGTTTAAGGCTACATTTCTATTTATTTTCATCAAGCCTAAGTTATAACCGATGTTTCACTTTCGTAAGACAAACATTGATTGACTGTAAAGGAACTCCGTGATCGATTTCTGACAGCGCCACTTTATAGTTATTTTGTTTACAAAACTTTGCAGATCAAGTTTTTAAATAACTATGCAAATTTAAACACCATGACCTATTTTTTCTATTTTTAGCTTACAATGTGTACAATAAAATTTATGGCGGCCATTGTTTATGTCGCCATTACACGTGAAAACCAAATTGTTTTTGCTTTTTTTTTAAATTTTTATTTAGTTACCGAAAATATTAAAAACATCAAATACATCCAATCTTTAGTAAAGTCCGAAAAAAACCAGACAGACAGGATTTTATAACCATATTAATTGTTACTACGCCGTGCAAGATTTTTAAATGAATATATACACCTCTCAAATACCTTTGAGACTTTTCTCGCTGGTGTCCATTAGCCAATAGTTAACTACAAAACTTGTAGGGTGTGTTGGTTGAACAAAAAAAGGAATTTTAATAAAGTAACGTGTGTTTATGACAGTCAATGTTATTGAGTGGAAACTCTGGTTTTGTAGGTTACACCAAATGCCATTTGTATGGTTCTTATAGGCTAGGAGAGACACAGAAACTTCAATAAGCATCATCATTGTGGGCTACACAGAAAAAACTTTACTTTACAAGATTTATATGGGCTACACAGAAAAACTTTACATACATGATTTATATGGGCTACACAGAAATACTTTACTTAACATGATTTATATGGGCTACACAGAAAAACATTACTGAACATGATTTGTATGGGCTACACCGAAAAACTTTACTGAACATGATTTATATGGGCAACACAGAAAAACTTTATTGAACATGATTTGTTCGGGCTACACAGAAAAACTTTACTGAACATGATTTATATGGCTACACAGAAATACTTTACTGAACATGATTTATACTGGCTACACAGAAAAACTTTACTGAACATGATTTATTCGGGCTACACAGAAAAACTTTACTGAACATGATTTATATGGGCTACACAGAAATACTTTAATGAACATGATTTACATGGGCTACACAGAAATACTTTACTGAACATGATTTATTCGGGCTACACAGAAAAACTTTACTGAACATGAGTTATTTGGGCTACACAGGTAAAGTAAAGAAATCTTTACTGAATATAAAAAAGACGAAAACAATTATAGAGACACCACCTCGCAAGGAGTAATTTTAAACACGTAGCCGAGTAGTAGAGCGTGCTATTCTTAATTCAAAAGTCTCGAGATTGGTTCCCGGACACAAGTTCACTCAGATCTGAGTTGTTCTTTGAATAATGAGGGAAAAATGTTCAACGCTTAATTATTCGCAACCATTAGCTGTCAACTTCAACTTGAATTCTCTGTTCATTTTTTTGAACAAGGAGATCACGTTGTCTAAACATATTCTTGTAGCTTTTCTTGTAATTTTTTTTTATTTTTTTTTTTTTAATTTTATTTTTTTGAGTTAGTTTAATTTTATTTCTTTAGAACTAAAAACGGTATGATATTAAACTGTAAATCAGACTGTACCTTGTTCGAGCACCCTACACAAGGCATTAAAAATATCCCATAATGCATCTGTCAGGTCTCACATATGGAAAACAGGTCACGTAGATAAAGTCAACTAAAACTTTAATTGTATGGCATGAATCGTCGCCCGTGTCAGATGACTTAAGTCAATGTTTCAGATGACTGAAGTCGCCGGTGTCAGATGACTGAAGTCGCCGGTGTCAGATGACTGAAGTCGCCCTTGTCAGATGACTGAAGTCGCCCTTGTCAGATGACTGAAGTCACGGTGTCAGATGACCGAAGTCTCCCTTGTCAGATGACTGAAGTCTCCCTTGTCAGATGACTGAAGTCTCCCTTGTCAGATGACTGAAGTCTCCCTTGTCAGATGACTGAAGTCTCCCTTGTCAGATGACTGAAGTCGCCCTTGTCAGATGACTGAAGTCGCCCTTGTCAGATGACTGAAGTCTCCCTTGTCAGATGACCGAAGTCACGGTGTCAGATGACCGAAGTCACGGTGTCAGATGACTGAAGTCTCCCTTGTCAGATGACTGAAGTCGCCCTTGTCAGATGACTGAAGTCGCCCTTGTCAGATGACTGAAGTCTCCCTTGTCAGATGACTGAAGTCTCCCTTGTCAGATAACCGAAGTCACGGTGTCAGATGACTGAAGTCTCCCTTGTCAGATGACTGAAGTCTCCCTTGTCAGATGACTGAAGTCGCCCTTGTCAGATGACTGAAGTCGCCCTTGTCAGATGACTGAAGTCTCCCTTGTCAGATGACCGAAGTCACGGTGTCAGATGACTGAAGTCTCCCTTGTCAGATGACCGAAGTCACGGTGTCAGATGACTGAAGTCTCCCTTGTCAGATGACCGAAGTCACGGTGTCAGATGACTGAAGTCTCCCTTGTCAGATGACTGAAGTCTCCCTTGTCAGATGACCGAAGTCACGGTGTCAGATGACTGAAGTCTCCCTTGTCAGATGACTGAAGTCTCCCTTGTCAGATGACTGAAGTCTCCCTTGTCAGATGACTGAAGTCTCCCTTGTCAGATGACCGAAGTCACGGTGTCAGATGACTGAAGTCTCCCTTGTCAGATGACTGAAGTCGCCCTTGTCAGATGACTGAAGTCGCCCTTGTCAGATGACTGAAGTCGCCCTTGTCAGATGACTGAAGTCTCCCTTGTCAGATGACCGAAGTCACGGTGTCAGATGACTGAAGCAGCAACATGCAGTTTATGAATGGGCTCCCCTCAACGGAAGACACAGACACATTGTGTGTGCTGCAGATTGTACACGCCTACCCCTACAATAAAACATGAATGGGTTCAAGAGGGCCCTTACATTCCCTCCCTCCCCCCTCCCCTCTCCCTCCTCTCAGACGTGAACGGCAGACGATACAGTCGTTAACCGCTCCGAGCTGAACCTCCGTTGTTTGACAGTGTAACCAGTCTAGGATACGTCCAACTTTCGCCTGTTTTATGGCCGCTTTCTTACACTTATGGCATACCCTGTTTTACCTTGTTAATCCCACCGACCTTTATCCCCTCCCTTCACTAAAACCACTACTTTATCCGTTAGCAATCTCTTTACACTCCTACCACCACTTTATCCACAAAACAATCCTTCTAACACCCCCCTTCACCAACATCTTAACCGCAAGCTATCCACTTACACCCCCCCCCTCCTTCCAAATACCAATCGCCCACCCGCAAGAAAAACACGCAATGCCCAGACTAAGTTGACGATTTAGCATTAAGTTTCATTCATATCTTATCCCATACAGTAGAGCTGGGGTAAAAAAAAAATCTCTCTATGATCTGAGACGTAAAGAGTATGGGCGGTGGGTGGGGGCAGGGTGGTCCGCCTCTGTTGACAAAGACGGATCTACTACCTGTACGACACCTGGTGCAGTCTCGACGTGGGAAAACTGGAAACCATTCCAAGCCAATTACTACAGAGAGTTATAGTCTTCAGTTTCAGTTAAAAGATTCATTTTAGTTAAGAATCAGCATTTTTTTGTGATGAAAAAAAAAACAATAGGATTTTCCAAAAGCTTACAATATTAGTGGTTTTATAATTTCTAACAGTTGAGAAATAGCATTTTTGTGATGAAAAAACAGTAGGATTCACAAAAAGCTTACAATAATTGTGGTTTTATGATTTCTTACTATGAGGAATGGTCAATGCTATCATAGGACATGATTATTATTGCTGTCAGTTTAGGGTTAGTGTAAGGATTGCTTTATGTTTACCATCGCTGTAATCAATTAAAATACTGCGACATAAACGTTGAAACTTATGATTAAAAATTCTTTTGCTAATAAGTTATAAAAAGTGTAATAAAAAGTAAAGCCCTTTTCGAATCTGATGGTCCATGCGGCAAGCGAAGTAGAGTTCACCTGTTTCTGTGACCACGGCATATTAAGAGATAGTGTGGTCAGCACTATGCCAAGCTGCATTTACTTTACCTAACGTGAGTTAGGTACCCATCAGAGCTGGGTAAACTCAGGGACGTTCTACTGACGAATCAATATTCAAAATATAGTACGGAATAGAAATATTTTTTAAATATTATTTTTTGAGGTTGATAAATTTAAAAGCAACATAATATATCCAAAATTATTCGCGGAATACATGTCTACATTCATATACCCTATTACAAAAGACAGAAATCTAGAAACCACATGCTCCTATGAAAGGAAACAGTAATTAGCGTGCTTAAACATAGGTAGGGTCCTTATGTGCTCTCCCTTTAAGATACAGCTACCCTAGTTGGAGAAGACACCCACACCGACAATCTCACGACAAAAGTATTTATTTAAGGATCAAACAACAGCCATTGAACTCGGAGGGTGAATATCAAAACGAGGCTCCGGACGCTGCAATTTCACCAGAAACATCCGGGTCGTTACACTCGTTAGCGGGAGGGGTTGGCTAGTGACCTAATTCTTGGCGTGTGTCATTGTCTATGTAATCGGTAGGGTCGATGACAGCTGGTATTTTAATTGTGTAATTACTCCTGTTAAACAGTGATTCATTTTTTTTTAAAACACGATGGGTTAGTCGTCAGAAACTGGGTCAAGATCAAAGTCCAAGCAAATACATCTGAAGGGTTCGGATTTTGTCTGGAAAATCGGGAAAGGGTGAAGGGTGGGTGGGATGGCTGAATGTGTGGGTAAAGACCAAGTTTTCTGACCACATCCATGCTTCATTCATTCACTGCCCGTCACCCCGGAGTATAAGACGCCAACCAAAAGATCTCAAATATTCTCTGCCCTGTGCTATATTTTTTAGCGCAATCTCCATACGGACAATTGCGATTATTAATTCGTTATTTCTGGATGGATGGATGTGTGTCCGCAGCTTTAAGTCGTATCTCCTCCTCAACGAAGCAATATCGAGGACTAGTTCAAAAAGCAAATATGTTAAGCAAGTTCCGAGGATGATTGTGGGCCAAAAAAATTCATTCCTGGAATTCCTTCCTGGATTTCCCGGAGAAGCCAAAAAACCTCGAAAAAATGCAGTTTTTGGCCCATATCTCGGCAACCAGACCACTTAGCGACTTGAAACATTTACCAATAGATTCCTGCCATAATTTAGAACAATATTGCCGAAGAAAGTTTTCAAAAATATCCTTTCGTTCGGTCACAAAAAATTAATTAAGGAAATTGCGCTTAAATTGTCACTAGACTTTTTATTAACTTGTTTTCAATTTGACTCCAGCTGTATCTAACTCTGAAAACCTCAAAACTGTATGGTCATTTAGGGGTCGTCGATAAGTGACGTCATACTCATAGAAGTGGAGGGGGGAGAGGTTCGTAATTTTTTGACGATGTGTTGAGGTGGAAGAGGGTGTGTTCAGATAGTGTGACGACAAAGTTTTGCATTTTAAGAAATTAATGCATGAAACGTAATTTAGCCGTTATTTCGTGGTTTAGAAATTTGTTTTTGTAAATGAAAAAGAAATTGATTAATATACTGTGTTAATCAGCTGAGTCAATATTTTAGAAGGAAATTAAACTTTGGGGGGGGGGGGGGTAAGCTGAGGTGTGACGTCATTTTAGGTGGGGAGGGGTCTGGCTTTTTGTGACGGTATGTGACGGTGGGAAGGGGGAATGTAAAAAAACCGTCAGAGAAGCTTGACGTCCTTTATGGATGACCACTTAGGAAAAATCACAGTATCAAAGTTGGGCAAAGTCATAAATTCGAAATTTGGGGTTCTGTAATCAAAGGTTCCTAACCTGAAAACCAATTTCAAGTATCTTGACATGTCTGACGAGGCCGTGAACCGAATACAGATCACGTCTGTCCATGAAACGTAGTCATTTTGTTTTTGTGTGGTCACATTCACATCATCATCTTTTCCAGTTCGTGTTCCCCAGGCACATGGGGGCAGATGAAGTAGAGTTCACCTGTTTCAATGACATCGGCATACAGGGAATTTTGTGGTCAGCACTATGCCTAAATGTCTTTTACATGAGTCCCGTACCTATCAGGCCTGAGTGGACTCAGGAAAAAACTGCGTACTCAAGTTCGGGATCCGAACCCGAGACTTTCAGTTTAGCAGTCGTCAGCTCTACCATCCGACCACGCTGTCCGCGCATGCTCACATTAGTAACGATGAATCATTACTAATGATTTTAAACAATCAAATTTTCCGCTCAGGAAATATCTATATGTGGTAGGTTCACCCCCCCCCCCCATTATCTAGCTAAAACTAATCTGCTTCGAGTAAAATTAGATAAATAAAACATTTAATGTCAATCTGGTCTCCTACCAAATTAGGGTACACGATTGAGCTGCTTAATTCGTCTCCGCCTAAACCTTCTCGATATGTAAAAAAAACCGGAATAGAAACGAAGAGATCGATATAAGTCGGGGGGGGGGGGGGGTGTCTAATAAAATGGGTGCATTTTTTTACAAGAGGGCAGGTGTATTTTTTTTTTACAAATCAGCTCATGCTTTCACATTCGTGGGAGTTTTTCTTTTGGGTTTTTTTTTTTGTTTGTTAAAAAGAAACAAGTGGGGTTAATAACCCGGCTTATCGGTGGTGTACAAAGGGTTAAAACACAATATGCTCTATCTGCCCGTGTGAAGGTAAAGCCGAGTGGAGAATGATTTTTTTTAGCGAACGAGAGTAGAGTTCACAGGTATGTGTATTTGCACGGGTAATGGTTGGGATGGGGGGGGGGGATTAAAGGAAATGGGCTCCAGTATGTTGGCCGTGTACAACGAGTATGTGTATTGGGGGAGGGCGTGTGTGTGGGGGAGGGGGGGTCTGTGGGGGGGGGGGGGTAAGCTCATCTACTCATTTGCTTGTTTTGTAGATGGCAATTACCTGGTCTTGGTGATACAGACATTTTTTTTTACCTGTGATTACGTGACATTCGTGTATCGCCGCCCTGCCCCCCCCCCCCCCCCGGGGTCACCGTGCCCTCCTGATACAGCTGAGCTAAACGGTTTTTTTTTTTTTTTGACAAAGGTTGTTTTATTGAGGAGAAAAGGAAGTGGGTGTTTAAAGACAATGGGGGACCTGTCTGTGTTAAGGACGCGGTTAAAAGGGTTTTGAAGAGGATGAAGAGTAGGGTTGTTTTAATTGCGATACATCGTGTAGGGGAGATGGATATTGAGAGATGAGGGTATCGATATACATTTATCAAGGAATCATGAGGCTTATGGGTATCGATATACATGTGTCAAGGGATCATCAGGCGTATGGGTATCGATATACATGTATCAAGGGATCATCAGGCGTATGGGTATCGATATACATTTATCAAGGGATTATCAGGCGTATGGGTATCGATATACATTCATCAAGGGATCATCAGGCAAATGAATATCGATATAGAGTTTTAAAGGATGGGACGTATAGGTAAGATGGATATTGAGAGGTGAGGCGTCAGTTTAAAGGGTATCGATATACATTTGTCAAAGGATCATCAGGGTAATATGTATCGATATACATTTATCAAGGGATCATCAGGCTAATGGGTATCGATATCAAATTATCGCAAAGGATGAGACGTATAGGTGAAATGGATATTGAGAGGGTTGGTCTTCAGGTTAGCTGATATCGAAACATATTTACCTCGAAGATGTGTTCGAGTGGTCAAAATTGAGGCCCAGTGCTTGTGACCTCCCAGTTCTGATGTGTAGGACCGAGTAAAACTCAAGGCATGTGGGCGTAGGACCTACAACACATTCGCTTCTTGTACCGAGGTAAAATAAACCGGGAGTGATCTCCCCTAAACTTTCTCGAATATTCTTATATGAAACAACAGGGGATGGCAGCTCGGGATATAGACATGATTTTTAATCCATTGTAAATACTTAAACTTTTTAAAATAGAATAAAATCTCGTAGAAAAAAAGAATAGCACACCAAGTGAAAGCCAAATAAAATGTGCATAATAGTGCGGAATATTATTAGTACTTTATAAATTCACGTGCGGTTTTTTTGTTGTTGAGAAATTGGAAATAGCGAAAATTACTACTTCCGGTCAATGTAAATTACTCAAAATTTGACAGAAGGCAGAGAATTAGATCTTTTACTTACTCGTTAAATAGTACCCAAGTTATAGGCTTTTGAAAAAAAATGAAAGTAGAAAAAGTTCCACTTCCGGTTATCGGAGATAACCAAAGTTTCTTCGGACGAAAGACAGGGAACTATGTCACTAACCCCCCCCCCCCTCCCCCCGACTTGTCCTCACCTGTCTCAGCTCACGAAATACCTTCTGTCCTGGCAGCGTCACTCTGCTCCCCCTGGGGAGGGAGAGGGTGTTCTCCCCGGCACGTGAGTTTGTTTGCGTTACCATTTTATTTTTTTCACTCCGAGCAAAGAGCCAGCCGAGATAACTGCTTGCTATAAGGGAGGTAATTCCTACCATCTGCTCCGTGCCATGCTGAAGACATTCGCCATGTCCAAATCATACACGATCAAAACCCAGGGGAGACAACCTCGAGGTGTGGGATCGATTCTCAACGAGAACCTGATTCTAAAATTGTCGGCTTATATAATAACTAGGCATACTGCCTAGCTTCGCTTAGGTTTTTAAAAGGCATTTGAGAATTTGAATACTTAATTATTTAGCGATGGATTGGGTGTGGAGTGCTTTAATAAGTTTAATAAGTTTAATTTAAACAGTAATGCTAACTTTAGAAAAAAAGTTTTTGTTAGTCATTTACATGCAGATTCGTAGCGAAGTTTTGGAAAGTACGCAATGTATAACTAAAATGGAATTAGAACTACACAGGTTTCATGAACAGTATATCTCATAGTTTATATTACATTGCCTTTTGAAATTAATTAATTAATTTAATTAACATACTTAACTAAATTAACAACTTAATTTTGTACTAAAACAAATGCTATACTTCGTCATTTTCTGTTTCTGTTTAAAATAGTATACAATTATTTGAAAAATAATAATTTTAAAAACGTTACCTCCCTTGAAAACTGAACGTATGACGTTTGTCATTGTTTACTTATATTGTTTGCTTATTTAAGAAATTACGTTATATGAACTTATTTAACGACTATAATGGCTGTTTCCGACGGGAATAAAGTTTTTTTGTTACCCTCCATGGTCGGTCTACGACGTCACATAATATTAAGGGGATCGTTCGTCAATTTATTTATATATATATATATATATATCTCATATAAGGAGAATTTCACTCAAGATCATCTTTTAGCCCTCGTCGAGGGCTTTGAGTCTGACCAACAGTTTTTCCATACGGCCTAGTCATCTATAGTAGTGTATGCAAAAACTTAGCATGATGTACAGACATTAAGTAACCTAAAAATTGTGTTAAAATTTCCCTGTTTTTCCCATAAAATACAAAGATTATATAGGGAAATACAACTGGTCAGTTTTGACCGCTTTACGAAGTTTTCCCAGAATTACCGAGTTTTTTATTAAACCCCTAGGTGTTCTTCTACCACCTCACAAAATATCAAGGGGGGTCGTCGGAGGAAATTTTTTTTCGTAATAGAGCTCATATAAAGAGAATTTCACTCGCGGTCACTTTTTAGCCCTCGTCGAGGGCTTTGAGTGTAACCGACTGTTTTTCCTAAAGGTCAAGCCATTGACCTAGGAGCATGCAAAAAATTAGCCAGATATACTGAGCTTAAGTACCCTAAAGTCTGCGTTGAAATGACCCTCTGTTTTTCCCATAAAATACAAAGATTATATAGGGAAATACAACTGGTCAGTTTTGACCGCTTTCCGAAGTTTTCCCAGATATGCCGAGTTTTTTGTGACACCCTAAGGCGTTCTCCTACCACCTCACAAAATATCAAGGGGGGTCGTCGGAGGAAAATATTTTTCGTAATAGAGCTCATATAAAGAGAATTTCACTCGCGGTCACTTTTTAGCCCTCGTCGAGTGCTTTGAGTCAAACCGACAGGTCTGCCCTACGGTCAAGCCATTTTCCTATAAACATGCCAAAAATTAGCCAGATGTAAAGAGGGTAAGTGCCTTAAAATCCGTTTTGAAATGACCCTCCGTTTTTCCCATAAAATACAAAGATTATATAGGGAAATACGACTGGTCAGTTTTGACCCATTTCCCGATTTTTCCCGGACATGGCGAGTTTTTTGTGACACCCCAAGGCGTTCTCCTACCACCTCACAAAATATCAAGGGGGGTCGTCGGAGGAAATTTTTTTTCGTAATAGAGCTCATATAAAGAGAATTTCACTCGCGGTCACTTTTTAGCCCTCGTCGAGGGCTTTGAGTAAGACCGACAGGTCTGCCCTACGGTCAAGCCATTTACCTATAAACATGCCAAAAATTAGCCAGATGTAAACAGGGTAAGTGCCCTAAAATCCGTTTTGAAATGACCCTGTTTTTCCCATAAAATACAAAGATTATATAGGGAAATACGACTGGTCAGTTTTGACCCATTTCCCGATTTTTCCCGGACATGGCGAGTTTTTTGTGACACCCCAAGGTGTTCTCCTACCACCTCACAAAATTTCAAGGGGGGTCGTCGGAGGAAATTTTTTTTCGTAATAGAGCTCATATAAAGAGAATTTCACTCGCGGTCACTTTTTAGCCCTCGTCGAGTGCTTTGAGTCAAACCGACAGGTCCGCCCTACGGCCAAGCCATTTACCTATAAGCATGCCAAAACTTAGCCGGATGTAAATAGGGTAAGTGCCCTAAAATCCGTTTTGAAATGACCCTCTGTTTTCCCCATAAAATACAAAGATTATATAGGGAAATACGACTGGTCAGTTTTGACCCATTTCCCGATTTTTCCCGGACATGGCGAGTTTTTTGTGACACCCCAAGGTGTTCTCCTACCACCTCACAAAATTTCAAGGGGGGTCGTCGGAGGAAATTTTTTTTCGTAATATAGCCCATATAAGGCGCCGGTCAGTCGAGGTCAGTTTTGACCCCTTCTCCGTAGACTTTTCGGCCAACCGTCACCGGCCTTCGTGTTCTATTGCCCGAAGGCACCATCGTGCCAAATTTGACGCGCCTGCGGCTCCGGGAAGTGCCCTATCGGGCACTTGACCACTTTGCTTTATACATATAGACTAGGCATACTGCCTAGCTTCGCTTAGGTTTTCAAAAAAGTTGAGAAATTGAATGATTAATTAATAGGTGATTGGCTGTTATGTTAAAAGCTTAGGGCCTAAATTTATTCAGTGTGGTAGTTTTATCGTACACATAAATTGATGGAATATTCGCAAACTTATTACTCGCAAGGTTATTAGAACTGAAAGGGCTTTCATAAAAATTATCAATCAAATATTATATTAAATTACTTTTGCAATTAATTATACAATTTCAATACAATACAAAACTTAATTTATAACAAAATATTTGTTTAAAACAATGCTGCACGTTGTGATTTTTGTTTATTCTTAAAAAGAGTATACAAAATATAAAAAAAAATTGTTACATTAAAAAGTTACCTCCCCTGTTCATAAACAAAATGACCAAATCTCGTATAATGAGAATTTCACTCGCATTTTTTTAGCCCTCTTCGAGGGCTTTGATGCTGACCAACAGTTTTTCCATACGGCCCAGTCATCTATAGAGGTGTATGCAAAAAATTAGCCAGTTATACAAAGAGTAAGTACCCTAAAATTTGTGTAGAAATTACCCTGTTTTCCCCATAAAATACAATGTTTATATAGGGAAATACAACTGGTCAGTTTTGACCCATTTCCCGATTTTTTCCAGACATGGCGAGTTTTTTGTGACACCCCCAGGCATTCTCCTACCACCTCACAAAATATCAAGGGGGGTCGTCGGAGAAAATTTTTTTTCGTAATATAGCTCATATAAAGAGAATTTCACTCGCGGTCACATTTTAGCCCTCGTCGAGGGCTTTGAGTCAAACTGACAGTTTTCCCTAAAGGTCAAGGCATTTACCTAAATGTATGCAAAAAATTAGCCAGATATACTTAGTTTAATTACCCTAAAATCAGCGTTGAAATGACCCTATGTTTTTCCCATAAAATACAAAGATTATATAGGGAAATACGACTGGTCAGTTTTGACCCCTTTACGAAGTTTTCCCAGATATGCCGAGTTTTTTGTGACACCCCAAGGCGTTCTCCTACCACCTCACAAAATTTCAAGGGGGGTCGTCGGAGGAAAAAATTTTTCGTAATAGAGCTCATATAAAGAGAATTTCACTCGCGGTCACTTTTTAGCCCTCTTCGAGGGCTTTGAGTGTAACCGACAGTTTTCCCTAAAGGTCAAGCCATTGACCTAGGAGCATGCAAAAAATTAGCCAGATATACTGAGCTTAAGTACCCTAAAGTCTGCGTTGAAATGACCCTCTGTTTTTCCCATAAAATACAAAGATTATATAGGGAAATACAACTGGTCAGTTTTGACCGCTTTCCGAAGTTTTCCCAGATATGCCGAGTTTTTTGTGACACTCCTAGGTGTTCTTCTACCACCTCACAAAATATCAAGGGGGGTCGTCGGAGGAAAAAATTTTTCGTAATAGAGCTCATATAAAGAGAATTTCACTCGCGGTCACTTTTTAGCCCTCTTCGAGGGCTTTGAGTGTAACCGACAGTTTTCCCTAAAGGTCAAGCCATTGACCTAGGAGCATGCAAAAACTTAGCCAGATATACTGAGCTTAAGTACCCTAAAGTCTGCGTTGAAATGACCCTCTGTTTTTCCCATAAAATACAAAGATTATATAGGGAAATACAACTGGTCAGTTTTGACCCCTTTACGAAGTTTTCCCAGATATGCCGAGTTTTTTGTGACACCCTAAGGCGTTCTCCTACCACCTCACAAAATATCAAGGGGGGTCGTCGGAGGAAATTTTTTTTCGTAATAGAGCTCATATAAAGAGAATTTCACTCGCGGTCACTTTTTAGCCCTCGTCGAGGGCTTTGAGTGAGACCGACAGGTCTGCCCTACGGTCAAGCCATTTTCCTATAAACATGCCAAAAATTAGCCAGATGTAAAGAGGGTAAGTGCCCTAAAATCCGTTTTGAAATGACCCTCCGTTTTTCCCATAAAATACAAAGATTATATAGGGAAATACGACTGGTCAGTTTTGACCCATTTCCCGATTTTTCCCGGACATGGCGAGTTTTTTGTGACACCCCAAGGCGTTCTCCTACCACCTCACAAAATATCAAGGGGGGTCGTCGGAGGAAATTTTTTTTCGTAATAGAGCTCATATAAAGAGAATTTCACTCGCGGTCACTTTTTAGCCCTCGTCGAGGGCTTTGAGTAAGACCGACAGGTCTGCCCTACGGTCAAGCCATTTACCTATAAACATGCCAAAAATTAGCCAGATGTAAACAGGGTAAGTGCCCTAAAATCCGTTTTGAAATGACCCTCTGTTTTTCCCATAAAATACAAAGATTATATAGGGAAATACGACTGGTCAGTTTTGACCCATTTCCCGATTTTTCCCGGACATGGCGAGTTTTTTGTGACACCCCAAGGTGTTCTCCTACCACCTCACAAAATTTCAAGGGGGGTCGTCGGAGGAAATTTTTTTTCGTAATAGAGCTCATATAAAGAGAATTTCACTCGCGGTCACTTTTTAGCCCTCGTCGAGTGCTTTGAGTCAAACCGACAGGTCCGTCCTACGGCCAAGCCATTTACCTATAAGCATGCCAAAACTTAGCCAGATGTAAACAGGGTAAGTGCCCTAAAATCCGTTTTGAAATGACCCTCTGTTTTCCCCATAAAATACAAAGATTATATAGGGAAATACGACTGGTCAGTTTTGACCCATTTCCCGATTTTTCCCGGACATGGCGAGTTTTTTGTGACACCCCAAGGTGTTCTCCTACCACCTCACAAAATTTCAAGGGGGGTCGTCGGAGGAATTTTTTTTTCGTAATATAGCCCATATAAGGCGCCGGTCAGTCGAGGTCAGTTTTGACCCCTTCTCCGTAGACTTTTCGGCCAACCGTCACCGGCCTTCGTGTTCTATCGCCCGAAGGCACCATCGTGCCAAATTTGACGCGCCTGCGGCGCCGGGAAGTGCCCTATCGGGCACTTGACCACTTTGCTTTATATATATAGATATCTCATATAAGGAGAATTTCACTCGCGGTCATCTTTTAGCACTGGTCGAGGGCTTTGAGTCTGACCAACAGTTTTTCCATACGGCCTAGTCATCTATAGAAGTGTATGCAAAACATTAGCATGATGTACAGAGGTTAAGTAACGTAAAAATTGTGTTGAAATTACCCTGTTTTTTTCCATAAAATACAAAGATTATATAGGGAAATACGACTGGTCAGTTTTGACCCCTTTACGAAGTTTTCCCAGATATGCCGAGTTTTTTGTGACACCCCAAGGCGTTCTCCTACCACCTCACAAAATATCAAGGGGGGTCGTCGGAGGAAATTTTTTTTCGTAATAGAGCTCATATAATGAGAATTTCACTCGCGGTCACTTTTTAGCCCTCGTCGAGGGCTTTGAGTGAAACCGACAGTTTTCCCTAAAGGTCAAGCCATTGACCTAAGAGTATGCAAAAATTTAGCCAGATATACTGAGTTTAAGTACCCTAAAGCCTGCGTTGAAATGACCCTCTGTTTTTCCAATAAAATACAAAGATTATATAGGGAAATACAACTGGTCAGTTTTGACCGCTTTACGAAGTTTTCCCAGATATGCCGAGTTTTTTGTGACACCCCAAGGCGTTCTCCTACCACCTCACAAAATATCAAGGGGGGTCGTCGGAGGAAATTTTTTTTCGTAATAGAGCTCATATAAAGAGAATTTCACTCGCGGTCACTTTTTAGCCCTCGTCGAGGGCTTTGAGTGAAACCGACAGTTTTCCCTAAAGGTCAAGCCATTGACCTAAGAGTATGCAAAAATTTAGCCAGATATACTGAGTTTAAGTACCCTAAAGCCTGCGTTGAAATGACCCTCTGTTTTTCCAATAAAATACAAAGATTATATAGGGAAATACAACTGGTCAGTTTTGACCCACTTGCCGATTTTTCCGAGATATGCCGAGTTTTTTTTTGACACCCCAAGGCGTTCTCCTACCACCTCACAAAATTTCAAGGGGGGTCGTCGGAGGAAATTTTTTTTCGTAATAGAGCTCATATAAAGAGAATTTCACTCGCGGTCACTTTTTAGCCCTCGTCGAGGGCTTTGAGTGAAACCGACAGTTTTCCCTAAAGGTCAAGCCATTGACCTAAGAGTATGCAAAAAAATACCCAGATATACTGAGTTTAAGTTCCCTAAAGCCTGCGTTGAAATGACCCTCTGTTTTTCCCATAAAATACAAAGATTATATAGGGAAATACGACTGGTCAGTTTTGACCCATTTCCCGATTTTTCCCGGACATGGCGAGTTTTTTGTGACACCCCAAGGCGTTCTCCTACCACCTCACAAAATTTCAAGGGGGGTCGTCGGAGGAAATTTTTTTTCGTAATAGAGCTCATATAAAGAGAATTTCACTCGCGGTCACTTTTCAGCCCTCGTCGAGGGCTTTGAGTGAAACCGACAGTTTTCCCTAAAGGTCAAGCCATTGACCTAAGAGTATGCAAAAATTTAGCCAGATATACTGAGTTTAAGTACCCTGAAGCCTGCGTTGAAATGACCCTCTGTTTTTCCAATAAAATACAAAGATTATATAGGGAAATACAACTGGTCAGTTTTGACCCACTTCCCGATTTTTCCGAGATATGCCGAGTTTTTTTTGACACCCCAAGGCGTTCTCCTACCACCTCACAAAATTTCAAGGGGGGTCGTCGGAGGAAATTTTTTTTCGTAATAGAGCTCATATAAAGAGAATTTCACTCGCGGTCACTTTTTAGCCCTCGTCGAGGGCTTTGAGTGAAACCGACAGTTTTCCCTAAAGGTCAAGCCATTGACCTAAGAGTATGCAAAAAAATACCCAGATATACTGAGTTTAAGTTCCCTAAAGCCTGCGTTGAAATGACCCTCTGTTTTTCCCATAAAATACAAAGATTATATAGGGAAATACGACTGGTCAGTTTTGACCCATTTCCCGATTTTTCCCGGACATGGCGAGTTTTTTGTGACACCCCAAGGCGTTCTCCTACCACCTCACAAAATTTCAAGGGGGGTCGTCGGAGGAAATTTTTTTTCGTAATAGAGCTCATATAAAGAGAATTTCACTCGCGGTCACTTTTCAGCCCTCGTCGAGGGCTTTGAGTGAAACCGACAGTTTTCCCTAAAGGTCATGCCATTGACCTAAGAGTATGCAAAAAAATACCCAGATATACTGAGTTTAAGTTCCCTAAAGCCTGCGTTGAAATGACCCTCTGTTTTTCCCATAAAATACAAAGATTATATAGGGAAATACGACTGGTCAGTTTTGACCCATTTCCCGATTTTTCCCGGACATGGCGAGTTTTTTGTGACACCCCAAGGCGTTCTCCTACCACCTCACAAAATTTCAAGGGGGGTCGTCGGAGGAAATTTTTTTTCGTAATAGAGCTCATATAAAGAGAATTTCACTCGCGGTCACTTTTCAGCCCTCGTCGAGGGCTTTGAGTGAAACCGACATGTTTGCCCTACGGCCAAGCCATTTACCTATAAGCATGCCAAAACTTAGCCAGATGGAAAGAAGGTAAGTGCCCTAAAATCCGTTTTGAAATGACCCTCTGTTTTCCCAATAAAATACAAAGATTATATAGGGAAATACGACTGGTCAGTTTTGACCCCTTTACGAAGTTTTCCCACATATGCCGAGTTTTTTGTGACACCCCCAGGCGTTCTCCTACCACCTCACAAAATATCAAGGGGGGTCGTCGGAGGAAATTTTTTTCCGTAATAGAGCTCATATAAAGAGAATTTCACTCGCGGTCACTTTTTAGCCCTCGTCGAGGGCTTTGAGTGAAACGGACATGTCTGCCCTACGGCCAAGCCATTTACCTATAAGCATGCCAAAACTTAGCCAGATGGAAAGAAGGTAAGTGCCCTAAAATCCGTTTTGAAATGACCCTCTGTTTTCCCCATAAAATACAAAGATTATATAGGGAAATACGACTGGTCAGTTTTGACCCCTTTACGAAGTTTTCCCAGATATGCCGAGTTTTTTGTGACACCCCCAGGCGTTCTCCTACAACCTCACAAAATATCAAGGGGGGTCGTCGGAGGAAATTTTTTTCCGTAATAGAGCTCATATAAAGAGAATTTCACTCGCGGTCACCTTTTAGCCCTCGTCGAGGGCTTTGAGTGAAACGGACATGTCTGCCCTACGGCCAAGCCATTTACCTATAAGCATGCCAAAACTTAGCCAGATGGAAAGAAGGTAAGTGCCCTAAAATCCGTTTTGAAATAACCCTCTGTTTTCCCCATAAAATACAAAGATTATATAGGGAAATACGACTGGTCAGTTTTGACCCCTTTACGAAGTTTTCCCAGATATGCCGAGTTTTTTGTGACACCCCAAGGGGTTCTCCTACCACCTCACAAAATTTCAAGGGGGGTCGTCGGAGGAAATTTTTTTTCGTAATAGAGCTCATATAAAGAGAATTTCACTCGCGGTCACTTTTTAGCCCTCGTCGAGTGCTTTGAGTCAAACCGACAGGTCCGCCCTACGGCCAAGCCATTTACCTATAAGCATGCCAAAACTTAGCCGGATGTAAATAGGGTAAGTGCCCTAAAATCCGTTTTGAAATGACCCTCTGTTTTCCCCATAAAATACAAAGATTATATAGGGAAATACGACTGGTCAGTTTTGACCCATTTCCCGATTTTTCCCGGACATGGCGAGTTTTTTGTGACACCCCAAGGTGTTCTCCTACCACCTCACAAAATTTCAAGGGGGGTCGTCGGAGGAAATTTTTTTTCGTAATAGAGCTCATATAAAGAGAATTTCACTCGCGGTCACTTTTTAGCCCTCGTCGAGTGCTTTGAGTCAAACCGACAGGTCCGTCCTACGGCCAAGCCATTTACCTATAAGCATGCCAAAACTTAGCCAGATGTAAACAGGGTAAGTGCCCTAAAATCCGTTTTGAAATGACCCTCTGTTTTCCCCATAAAATACAAAGATTATATAGGGAAATACGACTGGTCAGTTTTTTTTCGTAATATAGCCCATATAAGGCGCCGGTCAGTCGAGGTCAGTTTTGACCCCTTCTCCGTAGACTTTTCGGCCAACCGTCACCGGCCTTCGTGTTCTATTGCCCGAAGGCACCATCGTGCCAAATTTGACGCGCCTGCGGCTCCGGGAAGTGCCCTATCGGGCACTTGACCACTTTGCTTTATACATATAGATAGGATTCCTTTTTTTTATTCACTGAAATGCTGATATGGTGTATCTTAGCGCTAACTTTAGCCTCTAAACCTTGTCTAAACCTGGTCAAATCATAACCATGGCTCTAAACCATGTCTAATCATAACCTTGACTCTAAACCTTGTCTAAGCATTTGTCTAGACCCTAACCCTAATAATGACTATATAATCGATTACTCCAGAAAAAAAACAGCTCGATACGATATATCAACTTACAACTTTTACAACTAATATTTTTTTTTGTCATCGGCCAACTGAATGAAGTCATGTATCTGACAGATATATACAGTATCTGTTTATGTTTACCTCTTTTTAGTGGAAAGAAAGCCTTGTGATAATTAGCCGATGAATTCCACATAGTACATATAACTCCTTTTTTTATCACCGACTAAAGTCTGTCTGATATTAAATCAACACAAATAAAATTATCCTGACGTCTCTTACATACTTTAACGACCAAAGCTTTTTATTAAAGAAAGCAAATGAGTTTAAATTTTTATTTTCAGTGCATTTAAAATTATATTTTTATACCAATTAAAATGAAAATGTTTAATTTTAAAGTTAGTTTTTTAAAGTGATCTAATCAATTTTTAAATGGCAAAAACGTAATGAAAATGAGACCTACAAATGTAACCGCCAGAGTTATCTTCAGTTAACAGTTTTTGTCCTCGCTTACTAATTCAGTCTTACGGTAACTATAATCGCTTCCATTTCTATGTTTACGGGGGTGCAAAGATCAAAGGTCGTAGTGTAGGGTATGCAGGGGCGTATGCAGGTTTTCGGGTTAGGGGGTGCGGCCGCTCTTACTGCTACCCCCCCCCCCCCCCCGGATACTCCTCTGTTGGCATGCATAACTATAGAAGTGGTAACGAAGAATAATTTAAATGTGTGGCGGATATAACACAAAAACTAGACATCGAACTTTCGCAACGGTGATTGAGAGGTGTGGGAGGGGGGGGGGGTATTTTTTCCGTCTCCTGTTGTTGTCATCGCTCCTCAAACGGACGATGTCCGAAAACGAACATGACAGATGATCTCACGTTGACCACCTTGTGACGTCAACGCAGGACCTACGTTTCGTGTATACCGTAGACCACACACGGAGCGGAAAATTTAACACACACACATACATACATATACATATGTTTTCTGCTGGTAAAAATATCTGTTCCTTATCCTACTGAAAGTATATGTTCGCTATCCTATTGAAAATATACAAGTTCGCTATCTTATTAAAACGATAAATATTCCCTATCGTTTTGAATAAATTTGCTCCCTATCCTATCGAAATGATGTATGTTTTTTACCTTATTAATAAAATACAAGTTCGCTACCGGCATTAAAACGAAAAATGTCCCCTAACTTTTTGAAAAGGTAATATGTTTCCTATCCTATTGAAAACATATCCGTTCCCTATTTTATTGACTAGATAACTATCCCGGACACTCGAAGTTCATCCAGCTTACATAGCCCTTTACCTTCAATGAATAGACCTTAAGTGTGGCTTAAAAAATGTTATCCCCCCCCCCCCCACTCAAACATTTTTACGACGTCTCCTCCCCTACCCTTACACCCCCTCGTACCATGCAATGTGCTCCCCAGAATGAGATCACCTGTACGGGCCGGGGACCACGACATATTTTGTAAACAGGAACAAACTACCGTCGCTGGATTTATCAACTTTCTGATGCTGTTCTGATCTAATGTAAGCGGATCTCGATGTAACGTATCCTCAGCGTGATGTAAGAAGGTCTCACTGCAACGTGTCCCAACAGGATGTAAGCATATAATCTAAAACGTTAGGACAACGTTGTCTTTTAATTAAAATATCATTTCGAAGAAGTCTTCATATTATCATGTTGTGTATACTAGTAAGAAAACCCGTCGTAAACAAACGGTCAAAGCGAGTTCAGGCGTATTTGTTTTTAATTTAAAGTAAATTTAAAGTAGGAAGATTCCCAATTTCTATGCATTTTTACGCACTAACTGGAATCATAATTTGCTTGCACTTTTAAAACATACAACGGGACAGCATTGCCTAGCGGTATAGCGCTAGACTGCTAACGTCCCATGAGTCCACTCAGCTCTGAAAGGTACCTAACTTAAGTTAGGGAAAGTAAAGGCGGCTGGGCATAGTGTGGACGACACTATCCCTTCATATGCTGAGGTCACAGAAACAGGTGAACTCTACTTCTCTTGCCTCATGGACCGTCAGGTTCGAGAAGGAAACTTCAGTTTATTAACATATACTCATCTCTCTCTCTCTCTCACACACAGACACACATATATATATATATATATATATATATATATATATATATATATATATATATATATATATATATATATATATATATATATATATACATATATATATATATATGTATATATATATATATATATATATATATATATATATATATATATATATATATATATATATATATATATATATATATATATATATATATATATATATATATATATATACATAAGACGTACCTACCACTGCGGGCTTCACCCCCATACACCCCCTCCCCTTACTGCCTCAACTGTTGAAAAAAACCGTCGCTTACTACACCAGCTGGTTCATACCTCTGTCATACCCCGACCTAACCCTGACTTTTAGTGAGTGTCAAACCTGACATTGAAACATGCTGTCGTGGCTTTTTTTCGGAACAGTCAAATGTCATAACGTCCTTTTAAAAAAAATTGGAACAGTCAAATGTCATAACGTCCTTTTTAAAAAAAATAGAACAGTCAAATGTCATAACGTCCTTTAAAAAAAAACTGAACCGTTTTGTTCATGTCAGGGGCACAGTGACCCGGTACTGTGAACAGTTTCCCACCGTTCATGTTTTGTTCAGAAATAAGTTCAGGGCTTGTTCATTCTTTCATCGGCTATTGTCAACTGCAGTTTTATATTTCAACGTTGTCAAAGAGCTGCCAATTAAATTGAAACGTTTTTTTTTTAAATATTTTTTTTGTCAGAATGTAGGAGGAAAAATTCATAAGAATAAAATATAAAGAAATATTTCGTAGGAAAAAGTAATATCCACATTTATATCTATACAACTATCGTTACAACATTTCCATATGTGGTGTTGATGTAGAAAAGATCGCACCGGTAGATGTTTCAGTGCTGTGCTCAGAAAATATCACACAAGTAGATATTTATGTGTGGTGATTAGGTAGAAAAGATCACACAAGTAGATATTTTAGTGTGGTTCTGAGGTAGAAAAGATCATACCACTAGATGCCTTTTGTGTGGTGTTAAGATATCGAGGTAGAGACTTGGAGGACGACAAAGACCACCATTGATAAAGTCCAGACTTTTATTAAGAGCTGCCTCAAATACTCAAAATTCGCTGGCACGACACCATCATCAACACATACCTATGGGAAACGAAAGGACAACTTTCCGATGAAGAAGAACTCCGGAAAGGAAGATGGGGATGGATAGGGCACACACTGCGCAGACCGCCAACCAATATCACCAGGCAGGCAGTGAGGTGGAACCCTCAAGGGAAGCGCAAACGATCTAGAAATACATGGCGACGGGACCTGGAAGCAGAAACTATCAAAGATTTCTACATCTGGAGTCAGGTTCAGAAGATGGCACAGGACAGAGAACTCTGGAGATCTTTGGTTGTTGGCCCATACCTCAGCAGGACAAAGGACTCTGGAGATCTTTGGTTGTGCCAACAAAGGTGAGGGGCAGAGATGATAATGATGACGATGACGATGACGATGACGATGACCACGACGACGACGACGATGATGATGATAGTGATGTTGATGTTGATGTTGTTGATGATGATGATGATGATGATGATGATGATGATGATGATGATGATGATGATGATGATTGATGATGATGATTGATGATGATGATGATGATGATGACAACGATAACGATGACGAGATATCAGAGATCAAACAGGTAGATGTTTTCGAGTGTTGCTTGGACGGACAGCACTGTTTCAGAGACAACAGAATGTACGGGCCACATGTGACACATTTAACTGAATTCTTTGTTACAAGTTAAGTCAAACGTCCAGTCTAGGCACTTACGTGATGGCAAGGGAAGCAATCAAGACAGGATATCTTGAAAAAATTATGATAAGGGCAACAATCAAGATCTGATAACCCCATTACTGGACTACAAGTGTTTTAAATTAGGGTCATATGGGAGGTAATCTTAACAAGAATCTCTTTAACAATTTTTGTAATAATAGCAATTACTATCTTTTGGACACCAATAATTTACATGATAAAATGGGTAACTTTGGACTACTATATCATACATTTTTTATTATTGTGGCATACAGCCCTATTGTACAGTACTGCTCGTTGGTGCGACATTTCGCCCTACTATTTTATACATAATTTAGTGCGATATTTCACCCTGCTATATTGTTGGCACTTTAGTGCAATATTTTGCCCTACTGTATAATTTATCCTCAGGTGCTACATTTCGACCTACTACATCATTTATCTTTAAGTGCGACATTTAGTCGTACTATATCGTTTGGCACTTTGGGGCGACATTTCGTCCTACCACATCATTTGGCACTTTGGTGCGACATTTCGTCCTATTACATCATATATCCTTAGGTGCGACATTTCGTCCTACTACATCATATATCCTTAGGTGCGACACTTCGTCCTACTACATCATTTGGCACTTTGGTGCGACATTTCGTCCTACAATATCATTCATCCTTTCTGCTGTGGCTTGAGTGTTTCCATTTCCCCAGCGCCTAGGGCGAAATGTACTTGCGCCAAGAAAAGTTAAGTGGAACATTTTTTTTAGCCATCAATAACACAATCACGCGTGGCTGATGTAACAGCGTACAAAGAAAAACACAAGACGCTTACTAGCGAGGTAGAACAAAAGAAAGTTCCATCTGTGGAACACGCCCTAATAGCTGTCGTGTAAGATCTGGCTCCAGAATTTAAATGGGGGTGGGGGAATGGAGGTGGGGGGGGGGGGTTGTATGTGCGGGGTTCGGTTAGGTGGATATAGGGTAGAGTTGGGGAATAAGATTTAGTTTACGCCTGTAAAGTTCGGAGCAACATGTCGCAGAATCGTAACGGCCTACAATTTAGGTTATGATTGTAATGTGCGGACCAAATTTCTCAAAGATTCCGAAGTTAAATAATGTTATTTTAAAATTGCAAGCTTTTTTTCAGAATTTAATTTCTGACCGTTTAAAAACATTTAAAGAATTTTTAAAAAATGTCTCCGTTATTGTACACTGGTGTTGGTGGGGGTGGAAGGGGGGGGGGGGGGGGGCAGGGAGGGGGAGTGTAAAGACGGCTGAGCCTAATACACTAAACAACTTTTCTAAAGTCTGTAAATGAAAATTGACATATTTAAACGTTAAAGTCTCTAATTGATAACATTTATAGAGGCTGACATTTCAAAACAAAATTTACGGTTAATTTTTTTTTCTAAAGTTAACATTTCTAACTGAAAATTTCTAAACAATAGCATTTCTAAAAATTAATATTTCTAAACAATATCATTTCTAAAAGCTAACATTTCTAAACGTTAACATTTCTAAATAACAAAATGTACAGGCGACATTGCTAAACAAAATTTACGATTTCCATTTTAAATTAAAAACTTCTAAAAGCGAGTTTTAAAGTTGCAACCAATTATCCAGCGAAGTAGTTTTTATTCCTGTTAAACTAGACACACGCTTGTCTTTTGTGTCAAGTTGATCGCGGTGACTGACGTATGAAGACTTCATATGCTACAGCTCCGTCTATTTAACCCACATGAAAACGTCATACCTCAGCAAGAGTTAACTCTCTTGATAAAGCTGTTGTTAGATTTCACTTTCCTGTTGTACCCCCCATTGTTATGTTTTAGTTATTTTTTTAGTAGAAAATCTCTTCAGAGGCGTAGTGACCTATTCCGGCGCCCGGGGCTGACTATAATTTTTGTCCTCCCCCCCCCCCCTCCAACTTGTATTTTATATATGTCTATATAAAACCGCCCCTCCCCCCCCCCCCCCAGTTACAATCCCTAACATTCTCAGTGCCCCAAAAGTGATATGGAAACTAGTTAAACCAGTATGTAAAACCTTGTTGTCGTTTATTTTCGTTGCTTTGAATGTATATAATTCGATACTTCAGCTTAAAACGAGCTTTTAAATAATTTTTCTACCCCTTTTTGGGCCCTCACCCGCCTTCCCCTAACTATGCCACTGAATCTCTTAGCAAACTTAAAATAGATGTTTTTTTTTAGTGAAGTGTTATGAGCTTGGTTTTCACTATGACGTTGTTGAGGTGTGTCTTTGAGCTTTAGCGAAACTACAACAACCCTGAATCTAGTCCAAATTTTAACTCCAATGGTTAAAGCTAAATAATTTCAAATACTAGAAAAGCGGTTATGACCTATGACTGAGAGAAAATGTGTGTAATGTAAGAGTGAGTTGCAAAAATTGGTGGTGTGTGGTTGTGTGTTTGTGGGGGGTCGGGGGGGGGGAGTAGATTATACATGTGCCCATAATGCGAGAACTACTGGTTTAAAAAAGTATTTTCGCTTGCTTCATGAGTATGTCTGAGCTCATCCAGCTTTAATGAGTACTCAGCATAATATGGATATCGCATTTGGATGAGTGACCTTCTGCCGTTAGTCACGGAAACCGACGGGCTCTACTTCACCTGCTCAGGAAACGCTTAAAAAGGTCCGAAATATTTTCTTCGTTTCGAACTCTATAGCAACACTTCGAGAAAATATATTTTTTAAGCAGTAGAACTTACGTATTCCATGTTCTAGATGTATAATTGTTTTACGTAACATTTCATAATCGGCTATATCTAGTGGTGTTAAGGTTAATAGTTCACACAGTCAAAGGTCAATAGCCTACCTGACGCCCACACACCTTTTACATAGAAGAAACAATAGGGAACTCTCTACACAAAACCATCATTCACGCATAATAACGTCATGGTACAGAACATACAACCATCATTCACTCATTATGATGTAATCGTATAGCACATACAACCATAACTCAAACATTCTGACATCGTCGTAAGCAATATTCAAACCTTAACCTACGTATTATGACGTCATCGTATAGAACATACGACAATAATTCATTCATTTTGGCAACATCGTATAAAATATACAATCTTAATACAATAATTATGATATAATCATATAAAACATACAGCCATAATTCATGTATTAATGGCATCATCGTATAAAAATATTCAAACCGTAATTCCATTATTAGGACGTCATTGTATTACTATAAAACATGAAACTATAATTCAATTATTATGACGTCATCGTACAAAAATATACCACCATCATTCACGCATTCCGACGTCATCGTATAAGAAATACAAATAATTAATGCGTTATGACGTCATCGTGTAAAACATACAGCCATAATTCACGCATTATGACATCACCGTATAGAACCTGTCGGCTTCTTGTTAAACAAATAGACATGACAATTTGTAAATACGGCGCGGGAATTATTTACATCATGCTGATGCAAGGGCCTGCGTATCCAGGGAGCTAACTCGGGGGACGAGAAGGGGAGGTAATCAACTTCAACAACTTACATCATCAAGTCTGGGATGGGCCGGCAGTGGGGATGTTACAATAAAAGCGTGAGTGGCTACCATATGGCTACACCCGTGTGCTACACGCGTAGCCAAACTGTTTTAGCCAGCAGAATATGAGTAGAAGGGTGGGTGTGGGGGAAGGGGGGAGGTTGTTGGCTGGAGCTAATTTGGCTGTCAATGAATGAATCATGGTCCGTGCGCTGGCTTACATGCACGCCTTACATGCGTGTAATTATGTCTTTCATTAGTTGGGGTGTGGGTGCTCTTGGGCGTGCACGCGAGCCGTTGTATTGTGGTGAGATCAGTTGCGGTTTTATTGCTTGCTGCAGGATCCAAAGGGTGTGTGGGGTGGGAGGGGGTGTACCCTTGTGGTCTAGGTTTGTCCTAGGTTAGATGCGGGGATTTAAAAAAAAAACTCAGATGTTCAAATATTTGGCATTCTACATTAATGAAGATTTTTTTTTTGGGGGGGGGGGGGGGGGGGGGGTTGACCAGGTAAATGGAAACACTGTTAAGGAAAGATCCAAGTTCAAGGTCGTACCATAATTAGCCTCACAGGTCTGAGGACACTACAGCAACAGAGCTTACATACACCGGCCTGTTAAAAACTCGGATTTAATTGGGTTGTGTAATTTACGTGCGATAAAATCAAGTGATAAAAAACATCAAATTAAAGCAAGCAAATGAGCAAGTAACAGTAAGACGTCAAACGTTTAATTTATCGAAATTAAATGTTTTGAGATATATATATATATATATATATATATATATATATATATATATATATATATATATATATATATATATATATATATATATATATATATATATATAACACCCAGTTTAACGTATCAATTACATCAGTTTTCTTTAAGTACTAGTACCTACTAACCCCCCACCCCCTTTACCAAGACAAGACCTACTTGTATTTGTCTACATAAACATTACAATGCCGGCCAGTAAAATCTATCGGCATCTTTTACTCTTCCTCCCCCACCCAATTTTCAGGAACATTTCACTGTATCAGGTTCTTTTACCTCTTCTATAACGCTATTTATTCCAGATGTTTCCATTTCTATGCCACCTCTCCCATACACCTAAGGCCAGTGATCTAATAAAAACCAACACACTATTTCGTCTTTTGTAGTAAATGATAGGACGAAAGGAAATTGGGCAATAAATCTACTAAACGCGATAAGGCTTTTACGGGAGTTTATAAAAATACCACAAGACTTTTAGAACATTGTTGACTAAGTCGGCCATAACCTAAAGTGACTGCTAGATTAGCTAGTGTGCTAGGTTAAAGAATGTCTGTTGTATTTTCGCATAGGGTGAGAGTTCCGTTTGGAAGTTTAAAGATTCAATTCGCTGCGTTATAATAGATTTAGGGATCGGTGACTTTCAGTCACGTAGCGAACTACGGCGAACAAATTGTGGTTTGATTAATACAGATCATGTTTTTCAGATAATGGGACGGCGTGGTCAAGTGATAGAGCGCACGACTGCTTACCCGAAGGCCTCAGGTTCGGATCCTGGGCTCGAGTCCGTTGAACGTCCCTAAGTCCACAAAGCACTCACGTTAGAAAAAGTTTAAGCGGCTGAACATGACGCTTAATCACACGACCGTATTATATGCCGAGGTTTTTGAAACAGTTAAGCTCTACTTCATCTGCCCCATATGAATTTTTGGTCTCTGATGGGAAAAGATGATACACTGGTAATGTAAGGGTAGAGGAGAGGTGCATGGGGTGACCCAAGCAGGGGTGACACAGCGAGGTGTAAGCGTTTAGGTAATTTGACACAATCACAGCTAAGTGATACAATCGAGTTATTATGACACGAACAAGTTAGTACAACATAACTGGTGGGACACAATCGAACTAGTGCAACACAGTGTGACACAATCAAGATAGAAGAACACAATCAGTGTGACACAATCAAGGTAGTACAACACACTCATTAAGACACAATCAAGGTGATACAACACAAGTAGTGTGATACAATCTAGGTAATACAATACAATCAGTTTGACAAAATCGAGAAATCACGACACAATAAGTGTTCAAATTTCAAATTTATTCAAATTTATTCAAACAACGGTTACAATTGTAGGCACAAAGGCCTTTTTTCACATTGGCCGTTTCAACAAATAAAGCAATTCAATAACACATAGCAGTAACACATAGCACTGAAAATGTGGAATAAAGAAACAATGGTACATAGCTATCATACATAATGAGATAAAAAAGAGAATATAATAGATGAATGAGAAATGTTACAATGAGTCAGTTAGGTCATTAAATAATTTTTGTTTTAATTTAGATTTGAATATATTTTCAGATCTAGATAGCTTTATTTTATTAGGAAGATTGTTCCACAAATTAGAACCAGAGTAGGCGAAGCTATGTTTTTGGAAAAAGGTTGAATAAGGGAATGGTAAATTGAGACGACGATTTAATTTTATGTTAAAAGAAAATAGATCTGATAAGTAAGAGGGGGCTGTTTCGTGGAATATTTTATATAAGAAAATTGATTTAGTATATATTATCTTTTTATTTAATGGAAGTATTTTAGTTGTAAGAAAAGAATCCATACTACTAGACAAGCCAGTAACCAGTTTTATAGCCCTTTTTTGTAAAGAAAGAAGAGGACGCTGCTTCGATATAAAGCTGCCGCTCCACACTACAGAAGCATAATCCAACCTGGATTGAATAAAAGCCTCATAAAAAACCAGCCTGCTCCTATAGTTGAGAAAGTTCTTTATCCTTGCTAACTGAAAGGTTGTCTTTAATAAGGACATTCTTAGAAAATGAATATGGTCAGACCAAGTGAGGTTGTGATCTATAAACAATCCTAGGCATTTGTAACTGTCTACCTGTTCAATGTTTGAATTGTCTATAGTAATGTTTAATGCGGTGGATGGAAGACGAAGGCGTTTCTGATGAGTTGTAATAAACATTGACTTGGTTTTATCGGGGTGAAGTTTCATTTTGTTAAATTTTGTCCAAGTTGCAAGCTGATTGGCACATGTTTGAAGTTTGTAACTGAGTGACTCAGCACTGTCTGCAAAGACATGCAAAGAAGTATCATCAGCGAACATCTCGCACTGACCAGCGTCAATATGTAATGGAAGATCATTAATGTATAAAGAAAAAAGTAAAGGACCTAAGATTGAGCCCTGTGGAACCCCTATATTAACATATTTCTGTGAAGAGATGGTATTAAGGTGAAACACGCGTTGAGATCGGTTAGATAAAAAGGAGTGAAGTAACCTAACTGTAAAGTCGTGGAATTTGTATGGAATTAGTTTTTTAAGAAGTATGGTGTGATCAATAGAATCAAAGGCTTTTCTGAAATCGACAAACAGCGAGCCACAGAGTAGGTTTTTGTTAATATTTATAAGCCAGTTTTCATTCATCTTAATCAGAGCAGTGTGACAAGAATGAAACTTTCTAAACCCAGACTGATTACTATGGAAAAGCTTGAACTTTTCTAGGTAATATGAAATGCATTTGTTTATATGTATTTCTAGTGGCTTGGAGAGGGAAGAAAGTATAGAAATTGGCCTGTAGTTATTAGCATCTTGGATGTTACCTTTTTTGTGTAGTGGTATAACCTTAGCATGCTTAAAATGTGTCGGGTAATAATGCTTGGCAATACAGAGGTTATAGACATAGGTTAAAACTTCGGAAATTATTGGAGCTGAAATCTTCAATACATTATTAGAAATATCATCAAACGAAGTTGTTGAAGACGGTTTAAGAGATCTTAGGCTAACATAAACTTCATGAACAGTGAGAAGCGGAATGATCAGCTCTGTCCTACCACGGTGAGCAGAATTACAAAAATTTTTAAGCTCCTCACTGATTGTGTAATCAGCATCTGTGTTGAGCGCTACAGATGATATAAAATGATTGTTAAAGTCATCAGCAGATATCTGGCAATGTCCAGCTGTATTACATGTGCGTTTTTTTCTAATTATTTGATTTATAGCAGTCCAGATAGATTTGGAATTAGGTTTGCCTGACAGCAGCTTATTAAAATACTCTTTCTTCGACCTACGCACGAGCAGTTTGACATAATTTCGCTGCCTACAAAAGTCCTCAGAAGTTCCATAACGTTTAAGCCAGTCTCTTTTATTAATTGCAGATTCGATATTGTTGTTAAACCAAGAAGGTTTGTATGTAGTCTTAACTCTTTTAGAGATTTTAGGAATATGTTTATCATATATAGTATAGAAAATACGCAGCCATTCAGAAATGGCAAGATCGGGACAATTATAATTGTATACATTGCAGAAGGGGGCAGCCAATAAATCCGAAAGAAAAAGATTTTCATTAAATTTTCTAAAAGAGCGATAACTTATAGTTATGTGTTGCCGCGAAGGTACACATAATCTTTTTGTCGAAAAAGTACAACAAACAGGGAAGTGATCACTAACACCACAAGAGGGGACACAGACCTCTATTAGGTTGCAGTCAGGTGATGCGTATATGTGGTCAATTATTGTACTAGATTTATCATTTACCCTGGTAGCCGTGTGCACAAATTGTTTAAGATTCAAAGAATCAATAATATCTTGCCAATATCCTTGAGGTTTTAATAAATTTATATTAAAATCTCCCAATATGATATATTCATTGTTAGTAGATAAAACGGTATCCATCATGGAGCAAAAACGATCATACCAATCCATGTTTTCACAGGGATTTCTATAAAGGAAGCAAATTAAAATTGCCGGATGGTGTTTGCTTTTTTCGAGTTCAATCCAAATACATTCTATATTGTCCGTTGACAGATCCATCCTGTACTTGAAACGAATTGAGGAGTGGACATAGACACAAAGGCCAGTTTCTTTGTGTAAGGATGGGTCTCGGCGTATTAGGTTATAATCAGAGACGGATATCTCAACATCATTTATAAAAGATTGTAATCGAGTTTCAGAGAAACCAAAGATATGGAAAGGATTGTTGGAATTGTTTAAAATTTTTAGAACTTCATGGTGTTTATTAAATATGTGGAAAATATTTAAATGGCCCAATTTTAGCCCACATTGTGAGGGCCAGGATGATGAAAATAGACAATGCATAAAGATAATAAAATATCAATGAATAAGAGATGTTATAAACAAAAATCAATATAATGAACTAATTAAACAGAATCAATATAATTGTCTTACAATTACACGCTTTGTCATCCAATAAACAAACACTCGCTGCTCTTCACACTGCCTTCACTATAATTAAAATAGTACAGTGAGCTAAACTAGTAAATAGTAAGTGAAAAAACTCAAGGTAATACAAAAGAACTGCTGCCTCAATCAATGTAGTATGACATCAACACATGAAAGCTAAATCGACACCTGTATCAACTAGCCATCACTGTAGGTCTATTTCACGTTGAACTAATTTCGACTCATCACCCACCTCTCCAAACATCATAGCGAAATAAATAGATACACTCTAAACGAAATAAATAGATACACTCTACTTCACCTGTCTCGATGAGACGCCCGCCCTCCTACCATAAATAGACGAAGATCGCGTCATGTGCTAGGAGAGCAAGATAAATATCCCTGAGTGATCAGACGCAACGTATCGTGGCACATTCCAATCGTTAATTGTTTGAGTGGCGCATGTTATGTGTGTGGGTGTGTGGGGGGTGAGTGTGTGTGGAGGTGGGTTAGGGTGATCTAATGACGAGCAGGTACCTGCGACATTGTGCGTGTAAATATATTTTTGTTTAATTGAGTCTGGAATGTCGGTGGGTGGGTGGGTGGGGGCGGGATGTTATAAACGGAAACTCCGTGGTCTAGTTATCTGCTTCTGCATAAACTGTACATAAAAATAGAAATTGAGTTGGCTGATATATATGTGTGCGCATGTGTGTGCGCGTGTGTGTTTAAGTTTGCCTGCGTGCGTGTGTGCGTGTTTGTGCGCATCGTGTGTGTATGTGTGCCTGCATGTAACTTGAAGACATTCATAACTTTCAAACTTTGAAAACCACACGAACGTCGCGGTTAGCTTTGACTTACAAGGAAACACTTATCGCATTGCGAGTCAAGTGATTGGGGGGGGGGGGGGGGTAAGGCCCTTTAACAACCAATGCCCACTGGACGCATTCGAGATGGACAAATAGCAGACAAATAGCAGACAAATAGCAGACTAAACAGCGCTTGTCTGAAGAACTCCTATCCGGGTCAACGTTTTAAAATACATGACGTGTCACGCTGAATAGGAATTGGAACAAAAATTTGCAATGGTTTTTTTTTTTTTTTGTTAGCGTGCATAGCGTTTCCTCAGACTATCAAATTGTTTTTAAGCTTTGACGTCATGATTATTACCTTCGTGTTCACAAAAATGGACCTCTCGCTCTACCTTGACATTGAGAAAATTGCGCCTCTGCCCCCCCCCCCCCCCCAGTACACGAGGACACGACGGAAACGTTAGACCCGTATGTCTCGTGTCACGTGATCTAACGGTTCACCAAACGCAAAATGTCAGGAAGGGACGCCTGCACTTCGGCAGTCAAGTTTGATTTTTTTTTTTGGAATACGATGTCAAACAAAATAAAAAGACAGACTCACTGTTATTACTTTGTTGTGTAATGTCGCACAAAAAATGCGTGTGCATTTGGTGTTACGTGTGACATACACTGAGAGCCAATTCACGACTGTGATGGCGAGTCTAGATTTAGCTGAGTCAGCAATACATTTATACCGATAGTTGGCCAGATCAGGAGGTTGATCTTAATACACATTATATATATATATATATATATATATATATATATATATATATATATATATATATATATATATATATATATATATATATATATATATATATATATATATATATATATATATATATAAGACCACAATACAAAGTCACCCACAAGGAACACGACCTCCTACCCCAAACACAACGGTAAACGGAAAAAAAGTCACAGGAAAAAAAAACACAGAAAAAAGTCACAGTTTTTGCTAGGAAAAAAAGTCACAGAAAAAAGTCACAGAAAAAAAGTCACAAAAACGTTTTAGAAATATTTTGATTTATTTGTTAAGAATTGTAAAATTTTGTATGTTTATTGTTGTGGGTTGTATTTTTTGATGGCATAAATTATTTATAGACGTTAAAAGCATTATGGTTTATAACAATTGTAAGTAAAAATACTCTTAGATAATTTACACAACAATCTCAACTTTTGTTACGTATTTAGTTAAATACGCGGTAGAAAAGTTAATTACAAAAGAAATTTAGGCAAATTTGGCCGTAGGCTATTCTCTGGTCGGCCTCTCCTCAGTAGGCATTGTCCGAACATATTTTGTGTTGTTGACGTTATGCGTCAATGACCGCCTTTGAACCTTGTCGGCTTTCTGTTTTGATCCTAAGTTTTGTTATGTAATGAGCGTGATAAATGTGGGCAGTAAAGGTGGTTGAACTAAACATATTGTTGCCATGAGTTGAGGGCAGCAAGTCAGAAGAACTTACTATTTCTCGGTAATTTAATGTTAGTATTAAAAAAAACAACACGATGAAAACCGTGGACTTTGGAGCATTCTATTAAATGCCACTAATCTTAAGTTTAACATAATTACAATCTACATACTTCATACTAAGTATTTTTAGATTAATTATAAAAATTACTATGCATATACAGCCTACACACATTACATTACACTTAATTAATCCTAAGTTAATTTGCACTCTCTAAATATTTAATACATAAAAGTATTAACAAATATCATGAAAATATATATTTGTGATTTTTTTTTCCTGTGACTTTTTTTCCTGTGACTTTTTTTCCTGTGACTTTTTTTCTGTGTTTTTTTTTTCCTGTGTTTTTTTTTCCTGTGACTTTTTTTCCTACAATCAACACAACACCATTTTGTTTTTGTTCTTGATTTCATTTACTTAACTTGAAATATTGTATCGCCTTTGAAAATATTGTCGGATTTTTTTCGATAACCAAATAGGGCCTACTAACTTGCAATAAAATGTTTTCATCAACTATGTTCAGCGCAGGCTCAGTTCGGAAAAGTAAAACATTCTTCACAACAATCTATAGCCTCGTTCGGAAAAACAAAAATATTCCTTAGACCAACCCACAGCCTCGTTCGAAAAAAAAAAGAATTTCAGATCAACCAACAACCTCGTTCGGAAGTACAAACCATACTTCATATCAACCAACACCTCGTTTGGAAGTACAAACCATACTTCATATCAACCAACACCTCGTTTGGAAGTACAAACCATACTTCAGAACAACAAACACCCACACTAGTGTAAGGTGAGTTCTACAGCCTGCTCTGTAGTCAGATCTGACATAAATCAATCACTCTACAGAAAGGATCAGCTAATTCTAACAACCATATCACCTTTTCTCTGTGTTTTATTCAATAAGATCGTAAATTATAACACCATCGGTCGATAACATAAGGTCATAAATTATAACATCATCAAAGATTCACCTCACTTTGTTGGGTCTTCTGGCCTTTGTTTCACACCCTTAACAAAGATAATGGGCGAATTTATAGAAAGGGACATAACTCTATAGGTTTTTTTTAGCTGAGTTATGTTTTCTTTGATTTTGTGCTGTTGTTTTTTTCTTTTGCGTCCTATGATGGTTGCTTTGTAGTATTGTTAACAATGTATACAACTATGTAAACATAAGCAGGTCAAAGTTCAAATAGAAATGAACCTGTAGAAATTTTTTTTTTTAATAAAAAAGATAACCTTTAGTCGATATGGCGATGCTCATGAGTGTGCGAACGATGTAAGGGGTGGCCCGCCCCAGGCTGTAGTCCCCCCCCCCCCCCCCCCCCGTGTATAGATATGTAAAAATTGCTTGAAATAAACCGCCCAATGTTAATCCGTATAACAATATCAAGCAATTGGGGAAATTATTGAAGCCGGTAGGACGAAGTAGGAGCCGGTAGGACAACATTGGAACCGGTAGGAAAAAATAGAAATAGGTAAGACAAAATAGAAGGCTAGTACAAAATATAAACAGGTAGGACAAAATAAGAAGGCGGTAGGACAAAATTGGAGCCGGTAGGACAAAATAGAAGGCTAGTACAAAATATAAACAGGTAGGACAAAATAAGAAGGCGGTAGGACAAAATAGAAGGAGGTAGGACAAAATATAAACAGGTAGGACAAAATAAGAAGGCGGTAGGACAAAATAGAAGGAGGTAGGACAAAATAGAAGGCTAGGACAAAATATAAACAGGTAGGACAAAATAGAAGGCGGTAGGACAAAATAGAAGGCTTGGGAAAAAAAATAGAAGCCGGTGGGAAAAAAATAAAAGTCTTAACAAAACAGAAACAGGCAGAGCGAAATGGATACAATCCCACGAAAGACAAAATCCAGAAATCGGGCAAACATTAAGCCGACATAAGCGCATCACATTTTTTTTTAAAAACATGCCCTAATTAAGCACAAAGACCATGAAAACTAATCAGTCATTAAAACAAGCCAGCGCTTATTATCAACTTAACCAATTAAAATTCTACCTTCCTGCTAATGCATGCTTTGAGTTTGACCTCTGACACGCATAGCTTTATTAATTATCTAATTTAGTTTATTAATTATCCGACAGAACACGACGCCAGAGCACCAAGAACAAAAAAAAAAGATCGATCTCCCATATACTGTTTTAGATAACAGGTAAATGTCCAAGTGGCAACAGGATTATCTACCTTAGTCAAAGACTAAGAGAAGATTAGATCAAAGCTGAAGACTTCTTAATTTTCTAAAGACTGAATCAAGATTAGGGATGAGGATTATCCATAGGGACTCTAAGACTACACAAGATTAGGTCACAGCTTAAAACACCTTACCTGGCAAACGACTAAATCAAGATTAGGTATTAGGATTATCCATATGGCCACTAAGACATAAGATTAAGTCAGAGCTTAAGACAACTTATCCGCCTATAGACTAAGACAAGATTAAATCAAAGTCACAGCTTAAGACAATTGACTTGCCCAAAGATTGTCATAAGGTTAGTTGAGACCAATATATTTAATTTAAAAAAAACATTGTTAACTAGATCTAGATTCTATATTTAAATGTATAATTCCACCGATAATTCTAGAATCGATCTTCAACTTTTTTTTTTAAATTATATAAAAAAAATTTAATACAAAAAAAAATATTTTAAAAAGAAATCCACACTTACCTTAAAAATCACGAAGAAAAAAAAATTACAAAACAGCCGAGCAGAATATCACTTCAGTAATCCTTTTAAAAAATTGGCTACAACAAGTATCCCATGAAGGAAACAATCCACGAACAAATGTGTCCCGTAAGCACAAAGTCTGTCATAGTCCTTCCCAGTGCTCTGCCCCTTATCGCGACTCCGCCGTTTAAAAATGCGGGATTTGCGCCCAGACGCGCTACGTGAAAAAAAAAAAGACAGATTTTTCAAAACAGAAAAAAAAAAGACTAATCAGCGAAAGTGAGGCAGACGTCTGGTCGTGACGTAAAATGGGCCCTTTTTTTTCACCCTTTGCGATTTTGTGAACGTTTAAAAAAATGTTGAAAAAAACTAAATTTGGAATGTATGTTGTTTGAACGTGTTTTTGACTAAATCCGTTTCAAGATGCCGTATTGTCAAACGCGTTTAAGACATGGGATTTTATAGGTTCGTTCTATTTTTAAAAACTTTCTTTCGAGTTGTTTAATCAAGCCCCCTTCCCCTTTCCCCCCCCCCCCCCCCCTCTTTCTTTTTCCCCCACTTGTTTGCTGGTGTTTTCATAGTTCTCCCCCCTTTACACAGTTCTCTCCCTTGCGTGGTGTCGCGTCATACAATAGGGCACACTTCGCCACGGGGAGATAACGCTGGCAGGGTCGCGAGCCACCGTGCGAAACCGCGACCTGCTCGCCGTGTTTTAGAGTAGTTCCCCTTGTTTTACGAGACCGCTGGGAGGATCAAGGGCCGGATTAGGGCTTTAAACTCCACTGGTACTGTCCGACATCTGAGTATAAAATCTGACAGGTACCTCATACAGGTGTCATCGATACCTTGGATTTTATTTTAACCACATTAAAGGCTACCCACGGGTTGAAGTCTATAAATCAATTGTTAAATTTCAGAGTTGACAATCTTAGCAACTCGACTAATGAATAAGATGTGACGGCTGGTATTTGCAAGAAAACTATTGAACAAAGTTGGTGCTAATTATACTAGGTAGCAAAATAATAAATTAAACGAAATACAACAAAAAGTATATCACACTCAAATTATTCTAGACTGTCTGTCTGTCTGTCTGTCTGTCTGTCTGTCTGTCTGTCTGTCTGTCTGTCTGTCTGTCTGTCTGTCTGTCTGTCTGTCTGTCTGTCTGTCTGTCTGTCTGTCTGTCTGTCTGTCTGTCTGTCTGTCTGTCTGTCTGTCTGTCTGTCTGTCTGTCTGTCTGTCTGTCTGTCTGTCTGTCTGTCTGTCTGTCTGTCTGTCTGTCTGTCTGTCTGTCTGTCTGTCTGTCTGTCTGTCTGTCTGTCTGTCTGTCTGTCTGTCTGTCTGTCTGTCTGTCTGTCTGTCTGTCTGTCTGTCTGTCTGTCTGTCTGTCTGTCTGTCTGTCTGTCTGTCTGTCTGTCTGTCTGTCTGTCTGTCTGTCTGTCTGTCTGTCTGTCTGTCTGTCTGTCTGTCTGTCTGTCTGTCTGTCTGTCTGTCTGTCTGTCTGTCTGTCTGTCTGTCTGTCTGTCTGTCTGTCTGTCTGTCTGTCTGTCTGTCTGTCTGTCTGTCTGTCTGTCTGTCTGTCTGTCTGTCTGTCTGTCTGTCTGTCTGTCTGTCTGTCTGTCTGTCTGTCTGTCTGTCTGTCTGTCTGTCTGTGTTATAAATATATTTATATGTTGTGCAGATAACCTAGTGTGCCTTAATTTACCAAACATCACTTTGCATTTGGAGCGCCTGAAGTGAAGGTGGACTGGTCGCCAACATAGCACGTGTTTTTGTGTATGTCTGCACGTTTGTAGCACTCACTTCCCTGCCTGAAGGCCCAGTACCACACACAGACCAGCAGAGTTTGGCTTGACTCACGGTTAAATAAACAGTTATTTATAGAGGGAATACATTTGTCAATATTTTAATAGCTGAGTCATTGACCCGCACGATCTTATATTAAAGTAGACTTTATATTCTTATACAAATATAAATATATACGCGTGCGTAATATATGTATAAGGTATAAGTGTTTTTGTGTATGATATATATATATATATATATATATATATATATATATATATATATATATATATATATATATATATATATATATATATATATATGTATGTATGTATATATATATATATGTGTGTGTGTATGTGTGTGTCCACAGCAAAATCCTTTTTCCACAACCTGTAATAACAATGTAATATGTGTATGTTTTATGCTTATAAGTATTGGACGGATTGATCGAGTAATATAGCGATTCGGATCTCGATTTGGATCTGTGACTGTAGAACGTCCCTGAGTCAACCCAGCTCTGATGGGTACCTCATTCATGTTAGCGAAAGTAAAGGCGGCTGGGCAAAGTGCTGACCACGCCATCCTAGTTGAAAACATGTGAACTCTTCTCGATCTGCCTTTTAGATAGTTAGATCTAAAAGTGGAAATATATTTTTTTTACTTGATGCTCATAAGAGATATGTTTTAGATATTTAGCTTGTCATAATCTATCATCTTTTTTTAAAGGCCTCATATATTCGCCACCGGTCAAATTATCCCAGCATGCCTCAGCCTCCACACAACTTACCTGCAAACGGTTCCAGAGCTGTCGAGGTGGTGAAAACGTGTCTAAATGTTGGCCGTTCTGGCTTCAGGTGTAACACTGCTGGTGGAACAAGTGGCTGGATGTTGAAGCGGGTCCTGTGGATCCGTGGGTCCTGTGGGTCCTTTGAGTTATGTGGGTCATGTGGGTCCTGTGGGTCCTGTGGGTCTTATTGGTCCTGTGGGTCCCATGGGTCCTGAGGGTCCTGTGGGTCCTATGGGTCCTGAGGGTCCTGAGGGTCCAAGGGTCCTGTGGGTTATGTGGGTCTTATGGGTCCTGTGGGTCCTAGGGGTCTTATGGGTCCTGTGGGTCCTGTGGGTCGTATGTGTCCTGTGGGTCCTATGGGTCCTATGGGTCGTATGTGTCCTGTGGGTCCTATGCTTCTTATGGGTCCTGTGGGTCCTATGGGTCTTATGTGTCCTGTGGGTCATGTGGGTCCTATGGGTCCTGTGGGTACTGTGGGTCCTATGGGTCCTGTGGGTACTGTGGGTCTTATGTATCCTCTGGGTCCTGTTGGTCCTATGGGTCCTGTGGGTACTGTGGGTCTTATGTGTCCTGTGGGTCCTGTGGGTCCTATGGGTCCTGTGGGTACTGTGGGTCTTATGGGTCCTGTGGGTCCTATGGGTCTTATGTGTCCTGTGGGTCATGTGGGTCCTATGGGTCATGTGGGTACTGTGGGTCCTATGGGTCCTGTGGGTACTGTGGGTCTTATGTATCCTCTGGGTCCTGTGGGTCCTATGGGTCCTGTGGGTACTGTGGGTCTTATGTGTCCTGTGGGTCCTGTGGGTCCTATTGGTCCTGTGGGTACTGTGGGTCTTATGGGTCCTGTGGGTCTTATGGGTCCTGTGGGTCCTATGGGTCTTATGTGTCCTGTGGGTCATGTGGGTCCTAAGGGTCCTGTGGGTACTGTTGGTCCTATGGGTCCTGTGGGTACTGTGGGTCTTATGTATCCTCTGGGTCCTGTGGGTCCTATGGGTCCTGTGGGTACTGTGGGTCTTATGTATCCTCTGGGTCCTGTGGGTACTGTGGGTCTTATGTATCCTATGGGTCCTGTGGGTAATGTGGGTTCTGTGGGTACTGTGGGCACAGTGGATTTTATGGGTCCTGTGGGTCCTGTGGGTCCTGTGCGTCCTGTGGGTACTGTGGGTCCTGTGGGCACTGTGGGCACAATGGATTTTATGGGTCCTGTGAGTCCTGTGGGTCCTGTGGGTCCTGTGGGTCCTGTGGGTCCTGTGGGTACTGTGGGTCCGGATATTTGGAGAACCGTTGCGTGGATAGAACGGATGAAGTCACTTGGTCGAGAGATCTACAACCTAACTGGTACTTTCTGTTGCTTGAATGGTTTTGGGCTGAATTTAAATTAAATCCTTATGCCATTTTGTCGTAGTCAAGCAAAAACCAAATGCCTTTTGACTCTTGTCAAGTAAAACATATAAGTCCTTAAGTATTGGACACACAAACATTCTTTTGAAAGTTTTATTATAATTTTATGAATTTTTAAAATGTCTAAACTACTACGTACAAAGTTCATGAAACAAATTCCACAGTCATAATTTGTATTTAGAAAAAAAAAATCTCAACCGTCATTAGAAGTTACTTATCTCCCTTTAAGGAAGACACACTCCTTTCTTAACACATACACACACATACAGAGAGAGACAACACACACACACACACCTCCCCATTACCGCTTTTAGCCTCTTGCTTCACACATTAATGCAAAATTATTGTACAGAAACAACAAACCACCAAACAAAACTTGACGAGTGAAATTAAAACCAAATAGGGACGGGAGTGATGCTAATACAATCCGATGTTCTGGAGCTGAATTACATGCGGGGAACACAGCCCAACCTACGCTAAATTGTTTCCTATGGCAACAATTTGTTGGCTATAAGGGGGCAGTTGCTGGTTGGATGTAAAGGTTATACTTTCACAGGCTTTATACAAGGATGTTATTGTATGAATGTGTACAGAGGCGATATAACAAAGCTGTTATACTTTAAATGTGTATTTGTGCGCAGGCACTATAAAAATAGGTTTTTCTAGTATGAATGTGTAAATCTTTAGAGACACTATTACAATAGTTGGATATATTTTAATGTGTACTTGTCAGTGTTTCTTCCAGACTTTTGGGGGGGGGGGGACACTGGATATTTTGGAGGGGGGGGTATATGTTTTCTATATAAATTCCATTTCGTTCGGGGGGGGGGGGGAAGCGGTAGACTCTCTTCGAAGAGATGCATGGAAGAAACTCTGGTACTTGTGTACAAGCAATGAAACAACGCTAAACAAGCCTGAATGTGTACTGCTGCCGTATGGATAAATTATGACGAAAATACCGTTAAAGAAGTCACACCATTGTTGTTAACTTTTTCTTATTTAAACTTTAAACAGTGAGTTTTCATCACGTATGTGTGTGTGTGGGAGTGGGCGGGGTGACGTCTTTTGTGGACATTGTTTTTTTATTAGTTTAGATGTTCAACAATCAATTTTCAAAGCCAAAAAAAAAAAGTTGAGGTTTAAGTACTCACTACTGATTACATAAAGCATAAATGTTTTAACTCCACAGAGAACACCCGACAACATAAGCAATGGGAGTAGTAATATCAGTCCCTTGATCCTATTTTTCCTGATCTATATTTCTGTACTGCTCTGTTTGGTTCCTGCGAGTGTGGCGTCTCCGTTTCTTTCGAGGATTTAATCTACGGCGTCCTCAGTATAGTTTTTGTGTAGTAGCGTCGATACTGCAGGCGTTTGACCAGTTTGTGTACACTAAAATATGAGTACCGTGTAGTCTTCGAAATTTTTTAGATGGATGAGGTACACCTGCACCCCCCTCCCCCACCATGGGTTATGTAATAATTTAGCATGAAGGTGAGCAGAGGCGTAGCGAGGGGGGGGGGGGGGCGGGGGATGCGGATCGCACCGGGTGACACCATTTAGGGGGGGGGGGGGTGACACCAAGGCAAAAGATAGCTAAATATATAGAGAAAAACGTGAGGGGGGGGGGGGGTGCAAATCAAAAGTTTAAGGGGCGGGGTGCAAATCGAAAATTTGAAAATTTATCCCCGGGAAGGGTCGCTACGCCTCTGGGGGGTGACACCATTAAGTGCCGCACCGGGTGACACGCGACCTCGCTACGCTACTGAAGGTGAGACACTGGTGATATACTTAGCTTTACGTCATAGGAGTGGTACATCACATTTTTAAAAAAAAATTGTCCTTTAGTGTATGACTAACTCAAAACAAAGAAACAATTTACAATGACAACACAGATCCTAATACCGCAACTGAAAGATAGATATTCTCTCCTCAATCTCAACGTCATATTGACATCATTCAACTCTAAGGGGACTAGCCACGTCTACAATCCACTGACGGCATGTCACTGAAAATTTACTGTTAACCCACTTCTAATGCAGCGATTTCATTCAAACTTACCAGATACGTTCCACTTCGATGACAATACAAATCTATCTTTAAAAAAAACAACAACATTAATTTGATGCTTAATTGGTAATTAAAAAATAAACAAACGGCTTCGAAACTAAGGGGACATAACAACATTAAATCACTCAAAATGTAGGGGTCGGCGTGGTCGAGTCGGTAAAGCTCATGGTTGCTAAACCGAAAAGTCTCGAGTTCGAAGCCTCGGGCAGATGAGGCTCGTTAGCTGGGGACAGCCGCTCTTCAAGGAGAGACAACTCCAAAATGAAACAACTGCTGCCTTGTAGTTTGTTCTTGGTTGGACAAAGGCTATGGAAGCAAATCCAAAAAGAAAAGCAGTCTCAATGGCGCATAACCAGGTGACACGTATCTTTAATTGTGATGGAGGCGTGGTCGAGTCGGTAAAAGATCATGGTTGATAAATTCAAACCCTCTGACAGATAAGGCTCGATACCTTCCAACACTAAAAATTAATAACGAAGAAGAAGAAGAAAGTCAAAATGTTACTATATTTAATAACAGAAAAGGAGACAAATATCTAGACACTTTCACCCGACCAGTCTGGTGAGCTGTGGTTCACGCCGAATGTTTACAATCATAGAGCCGGGTCGAGTTAGTGAAAGCAGATAATATAGTTTAAATGATTTGAAACTAAGGGGAAACAATATTAAGAACTATCCTTCTTTTCATCAGCTTGCTGCTGTCTGTAAATTGTGGTCACGGACGGCTATATTCACGGGGCAGACAATCGTCTTTTAGATATCGCGTTTTAAAGCAAATAGTTTTAGTCTTGTCGAGTTCATAGATTAGGAATCATAAAAAGTGTAGAAAAAACCTTTATAAAGCAACAACTTTTTATAACAAAAAAAAAGCTAATTAACTTTCTTTAATTAAAGTTTTTTGCCGCAAAAATGTATCAACGATCTCATGATCCAAAGCTGTTGTTAAAGGAAACAAATTAATTTTATTTTCAGTGCATTTAAAACGTGTTGCTATAAAGGTTTTTTTTTTTATTTGATTTAATTATCCTGTTAAATTTAAACCAAAATTTGGGTTGTTTTTTTTTGTCGTCTATTTGAAAATGCTGAGGATACTGACAACGAAAATTTTAAAAAATGCTGCTACTTCATATGTTGATGAAGATAAAATACCATGGCTATAACTAGTAATTTTTAACTCTACTTATGTTATAAAATAACAACAATACGACGCTTTTTCAGAACAATCATTCCAAATCTTGGCACCACCAGCCGTACCTTCTCCCAAATAAACAAAATCTTAAATGTGTTCACCCAGCCATATTTCTTTGCTACACAGGGGATAAAATAAGCTCCCAGACAAAACATTGGACTATATATTTACATTACTCTCTTCCAATAGGTCATAGTTCAACCACAAAAAGTTGACTGAAGCAGTTTTTTTTTTGTTTTGTTTAAAAAAAAAAGGATTGCAACTAACGCGAAACAAACAAATAATCCAGAAAAATTGTTCTTGTAAAAAGTCAGATCTAAGATACTCCACGGAACTAACATCTTGTATTTGGTGTTTGAAAATGGCAAACACGCCTAGATGATAAACCACGGTGATAATAATAGCCCGGCAGTGGAAGACAATACCGTACCTCGCACATGTGAAGGTTACGCACAAAAAAGTCTATCTTCCCTCCACGTCCCACATTCCCCTTTGACATGGAGGAAGATGTTTTCGCTGGTCTTACTTCCGGTATCCCATGTTGCCCCGCGTTATCAATGGCAGCTAGGTAAGCGGGGATGCAATGCATGTGGACTACCTGTGGGTAATGACACACCGGCCGTGGCATACCTAGGGTTGCGTAATCTGTTAGGCGAACAATAGAAAATGTGTCTTTGGAGGGTGGTGGGGGGGGTAAGGTTTTGATGTTGCATAGTGGTTGGTGTGGTGGTTGAGTAAGGTATCGAACCCTATTTATAGTAAAGAAAGTAGATGTATTATGTTGATGTCTTTGTTGGTAGAAGCCAATGACTAATGTGTTTGTGTGTGTGTGGGGGGGGGGGGGGGTAAAGTTTTGATGTTGCATAGAGGGGGGTGTGGGGGTTGAGTAAGGTATCGAACCCTATTTATAGTAAAGAAAGTAGATGTATTATGTTGATGTCTTTGTTGGTAGAAGCCAATGACAAATGTGTTTGTGTGTGTGGGGGAGGGGGGTAAAGTTTTGATGTTGCATAGAGGGGGGTGTGGGGGTTGAGTAAGGTATTTATAGTAAAGAAAGTAGATGTATCATGTTGATGTCTTTGTTGGTAGAAGCCGACTGAAGTAACACAAATGATAATTGTGCGTGCGTGTGTGTGTGGGGGGGGGGGTGTAAAGTTTTGATGTTGCATAGAGGGGGTGTGGTGTGCGTGAGGTATCGAACCCTATTTATAGTAAAGATACTCTATGTATCACAACGATGTCTGTGTTGGTAGAAGCCAGCCCATGTAACACAAATGTTTATCGTAACGTGTGGGGGTGTGTGGCGCCGAAGTAAAAGTTATATTACTATTGATTAGATAATACTATTGACTTTTATTAGGGAGCTTGTAGAGAGTCAACAGTATTAGAAACTGTAAGAAAATCACGGCACCCCACGTTTTTGATCGCTTATAGTAGAGTGATCGCTTGCATTATTGTGATCTATAGCTTTTATTTTCTACTTTTTAGTTCAATCAGAAAACGTGGGTTTTTTAAAACTTTTTTGATGATTATTATTTTCTACTTTTTAGTCTTTGTCTGTTTGTTTGCATTAAAATCTTGCTATCGATTTTATCTTTTCACTTTTTTTTTGGGTAAACGAAGACAACTCGTAAAAAACACGTTGTGTGAATACGTTACTGGCTAGAACACATAGATTTGAACCCGTGTCGAGTGGGATAGCAATCGTGTACCCAACCACTCGACCATATCGTCTCCCCCATAATGGCCAACAGTTGTTACCACCGCGTGAACAATACTCAGTAAGCAAAAAGAGGGAGAGTACCGAACCTTGTTTTCATCAAATTACAGTTACTGGGTTATGTCCCCTTTTCCCCACGTTTTTACTACAATTATATAGCGGTCTAAAATGCTCAATAAAATGTTTCCATGGATCAATTTAGTAATAATAACAATTGAATATTCTATGGTCATCGGAAACAAAGCTTCCCTGAAAATTTCAGCGCGCTAGCTAACTGGGAAGTGCCCGAAATATCGATCGCAAGATTTGATTGGAGAACCGGACGCGAAAGCAAGTTAAAGAAAACGTGGGAAAATACCTGTGTTGTTCGTACTTCAATAATCTATAGACATGTAGTCTCAGTAAGAGGCTTGAGTGTTGGCCGCGCTCTCAGTTTTACAATAAGATTCTGTACGACAGAGATTGGAGAGGCGCACGACAAGATGACTGATCGTCAACAGCATTTACAATATCAGTATTTTCTTCACATTCATCATCATCCTCAGCATCTTCAACATCTTCAAAATCTTCGTTTATCAGCTGCATCTTCATCTTCCACTTAATTATCATTATCGCCGACATCAGCATCAACGGCAGCTGATTATTCATCATCTTCTTCGTCAACATCTTCATCATCAGCATCTTATCATCATCGACATCATCAGCATATTCATCATCAGACTTCTCATCGTCATCATGAGCTTTTTCATCATCAACTTTTTCACTATCACAATCTAATCAACATCTTCATCAAACATGTTCATCATTTCCATCTATCGTCTTCTATTTATACTGTCTTTTCTGTAAGTGTATGAACAGCCAACCAAAGAGTTATCGGACCTTTCCTTTGCCTGGTTCCACCAACAGGTTTCGGCATCAGTTGTTTCGACCATCGTTTCATTTGTTTTGTTTTTTCTTATCTAAGTTTTAAGAACTTACAACCGTGGCAATATAAATTGCGAATTTTAAAATACACATCAAGTATTGCAATGCTTGATTTTAGCTCACCCAAAATGTTATTATGTTATCAAATTGTTATTCTCCTGTCAAAATGTTATTTTTTACGCAGGTACTAAAATGTTATTCTGTTACCTAAATGTTATTTTTTTTACAAAAATGTTATTCTGCTGTCAAAATGTTATTCTGGTACTAAAATGTTATTCTAGTACCAAAATGTTATTCTGTTTCCAAAATGTTATTCTGTTTCCAAAATGTTATTCTGTTTCCAAAATGTTATTCTGTTTCCAAAATGTTATTCTAGTACCAAAATGTTATTCTAGTACCAAAATGTCATTCTGTTTCCAAAATGTTATTCTGTTTCCAAAATGTTATTCTAGTACCAAAATGTTATTATAGTACCAAAATGTCATTCTGTTACCAAAATGTTATTCTGCTACCAAAATTTTATTCTGTTTCCAAAATGTTATTCTAGTACCAAAATGTTATTCTAGTACCAAAATACTATTCTGTTTCCAAAATGTTATTCTAGTTCCAAAATGTTATTCTAGTACCAAAATACTATTCTGTTTCCAAAATGTTATTCTGATACCAAAATGTTATTCTAGTACCAAAATGTTATTCTGTTACCAAAATGTCATTCTGTTACCAAAATGTCATTCTGTTGCCAAAATTTTATTCTGCTACCAAAATTTTATTCTGTTACCAAATGTTATTCTGTTACCACTGCAATGGTTGATCTTCACGACGACACGCCTACGGAAGAAAAAAAAAATCCGGAATCAAAGATGCACCTCTATGCACTGTTCCCGGTGAATTCCTTTGATGCCACACCGAGCCGCAGGTGGACCGCTGGAGCAGGAAACCACTCCAAGACCTCGGCCCGCAGACAACATTGGAACCGTCAGCGGCGCGAGAATCAACACTAGCGGCGACTCACCTGCCCAAAGGTGATGTGAGACAGCTCATCACCCGAGGACGGGGCAGGGCGGGGCCGTTGTCTACCGGGGGTAATGTAGGTCAGGGAGTTGACCTTCATGTGTCAGGTGCGCCGTCATTGATGAGTGATCAAACGAGGAATGTTGAGTGCATTTTTTGGGCAGGAATTGTGTTGCATTTTATTGCAAGTACGTGTAGCGTTCTCTTGTTTAAATGTGATTATTCATGTGTGTGTCTGCGTGTGTGCGTGTGTATGTATGTGTCTGTGTGTGTGTGCAGTGGCGACTAAAATGGCTTATTATTTTTTTTAACTTTCATAAACCATTTTTATATATACATTATGTAAACATATAAGTTTTAGTGCCGTAATACTATTAAAATCATTGTAGATAGCATTTATTATCATATGTGTATATATCTCTTGATATATATATATATATATATATATATATATATATATATATATATATATATATATATATATATATATGTATGTATGTATATATAACATATCGCATATATCACTAATTTGTTAAATAATATTTACACACCACTATTAGCTTCAAAACGATCGAGTTAATACAGGCCGAGCAACAATTATTTTAACCTTTCTATATAATAGTTATCTAAAACAAAGACAGTATAGAATTCTGCCTTCTTCTTATACATCAAATCTCATATTTTAATTTAGCCCTCGAGAAATATCTGTCTGGCTAGATTCTTTAACAAACCACGAACATTCCAAATATAACTGGAGTTCATAAAAAATTGTTCAAATTTTGTCCACATAATTTTTTATTCCCGGCGTATTCTTGATTTATGCTATTTATCAGTGTCTAGCAATTTTTTTTATGAAATAAATTTAAAATAAGAGACTTGATCCATGGCATCGGAGTGTGAAAGTTAACACCTTAAACTGTCGTAAACTATTCCACTTCCTTTGATAAGATATTTATTTTAAAACTCAAGCACGCAGCGAATGGGTTGTTTCCCTTGTATTTAGTCCCCGAGAAGATTATCTCCCTTGACTCTTGAGGTTTGTATTTCCATTTGTCTCCAACACATCGCCTGTTTCTTTACACCATCCAGATAACAGTGTCGTCTTCTGTTGAGTTACTCATCTTTTTTCGCTTGTTACGTTTAACGGAATTGTGACATAACACCAGGATATATAACACAATATTTTTTACAGAATTTTAAAAGAGGAAAAAAAGGAATTCCTGTTAAGTTACGGTCCGTCGTGTTTGCAAAGTTAAAGTACTTGATGTCAGGCATATATAAAGTTTAAGGATATAATGCTATGCTTACATAACATTTAATTACATGACGTTATGCGTTAATACTATTTAAGCTATAAAGTTTAAGTATATGATGTCATGCTTACATAATATTTAATTATATGCGTTTCTACCATTTAAGTTACGCAACATTGAAGTTATATAATGTTATGCTTACATAATATTTAAGCATCTAATATTACTCATACATAAAATTAAAGTATAGGATGTTATACATAGATAATGTTTAAGTTTATGATAACAATAAATGGGAAAGCTACTACGATCCACATATTCAAATATTTATCGTACGATTTATTGCTCTGTTCCCTATGGCAGCCTTTTACATGGCGATTTGATCACAGTGACTCTCTTTGTAATAGGCTGTTGAATCTACCTCCCTGCAAATGTTTTGAGCGAAGATTCCGATAGGCTTGGAAAGCTGGTTCCAAATGGTTCCAAATGGTTCCAAAAGGTTCAGAATGGCTATTGCCAGAAATAATATTTTTACAACCAAAATTGATTATGCTATTACATTTGTGAAATAAGTACAAAATTACTTCCGGTTTTATTAGGGCTAGAAAGAGTCAAATAAATAATTACTCGTAATATAATAGTAATTCACCAAACACTATTATTTTTTATTTGCATTAGAAGAGTCAGGGTGTTGTGATGATAGGGAATTATATATATATTTTAATATAAATAAACCACTAGGCTAAACCCCATTGACCGCTATTGTGTATTTTATCATGGAAAAAAATTGTTGTGAGTTTTCATTGTTTTACTTACACTGACCACGCAGGTTAATTTCAATGAGTGGCTGAGGGCGGTTGTTTTAAATATTTAAATTGATAAAATATTTCTAAAATTATTTTTCAAAGGCTTTTCTTTAATACAAAAATATGAAAATGAGTGTAATCGATGGTTCCCAAATGGCTTTATTTTTTTTAAATGTAAATATAATTTTATCACGTGCTATATTTTTTAAAAAGATTATTTTAAAAATTTAGTATGATTACATAGACTTTTCAAGCTTATTGTAAACAGCTATAATTTATGTACGCATTTATAAAAGTGTGCATTTATTGTTAAATGCATGAAACGAGGGTAGCCTATTTTAAAAACCTGTTCAATTTTTTTAAAAGGTTTCTTTGTCTATGACGTGAATAGCAAACAATTTGCTACCATTGTAAACAGAAGGATTGACGTCATCACTCTGGCTAGTTTCATTACCGGAAGAGACTGCATGTTATTACCTACCTCACGATGTATAAATCGACAACAGCGCAACAAAGATGAATTTTAAGATTCAACATATATATATATATATATATATATATATATATATATATATATATATATATATATATATATATATATATATATATATACAAAAACAGTGCTCTTCATGTGTAGGTTATATATTTGTTTCGTCAATGTTTATTTACATTTAGAGCGCAATAATAAACATCTAGATGGAGCCTTATGCAAATTTTTATATCGGAACATTTTTATTTTTATTTTAAAACTACCACTAATACAGCTGAATGCTGAGTTTTAACAAGAACAGTACTTGTAAAACGCGGTGTGTGCATCGAGGACATTGTTTTTTTTTTTTAAATATCCAAAACTATTTTGGTGTCAGCGTCTTGAGATTGACCCCCCCCCCCCCCAATACTCTCACCTCTAGCCACTGTTCAGGTACACGTGACCCCCCCCCCCCCCCCCCCTCAGTTCCCTGAGGTCAACCTGCGGTGTACCGGACAAACAAACCCCACTGACCTAGTTTCTCGGGCGTCCTCCCCTGGCCGAGTTTCACGTCGGCGACATCGAGATGTCGGCACGCCGTCTTGAGAATGTGGTCGGGACCTGACACACAGACACGTGCTAACAGTGCCTGATTGGATGTGCAGTGAGGCGTATACCTAGGTGTTTGCGTTGGTGAGTATCGAGTTACCTGTGTACAATGGTAAATGTTACAGCGACGAGGCGAGGTTTGGAACATTGAATTAGGACGTCCGGGGGTGACAAAATGAAAGTCATCAAATTCTCCCAGGCGATGGGAAGTAAATTTGTAAATTACTTTAACGGAGAAAAGGGTGTTTAAAAATGTTATGGCCGAGATACACTCTAAGTATGTAAGCTGCTTTTATCTGAAGCTGCGGTATTTGTACCAACAGTCCCTGAATCTGTAGACCGTTTGTCGAGAGGTTTCCAAAGGCAGTTTCTTTCAACAGTTTATACAGTTTCTAAAGTTTCAAAAGCCGTTTGTTTAGTTAATTATAAGCAAAAAAAGAATATTTTTAATACCCCCAAAAAACTTTTGTTCAATAAGTTCCAAAAACGTTTGTTCAAATAGTTCCAAACAAATTACGTTTAAATAGTTCAAAACAAATTTTGATCAAATAGTTCCAAACAAATTTTGATCAAACAGTTCCAAACAATGATTGTTCAAATAGTTCCAAACAACGTTTGTTCAAATAGTTCCAAACAATTTTTGTTTAAATAGTTCCAAACAACGAGTGTTCAAATATTTCAAATCAACCTTCGTTTGAACAGTTGAATAATTAAAAAATCTATCGTTTCTCCAGCAGTTTAAAAACCGGACTGCGTCAACAGTTCTAAATTTCCTGAAGTTCCAAAATATTTCAAAATTCCTTAACAAATGCAAGTAGAATACTTCAAACTACTGATAAGCGGATCGAATCGTAATAAGTAGGGAAAGTAGAGGATCGTAAAGAAAGTCCGGTCAACAGTTAAACCTCGTCCAACCTAGACGAACGACCTTGACCGAAATTCACTGGTCTGTTGGCCATGTTTGTGTTTGTTTTAGAACGGTAATCTCCGTTTTCCTAGCAGTGATTGGCGAGAGGGCTCTGTGGCATCTGAACCCCGACCAGGGGCTGTCAACTCGGTCTTGTCACGGAAATGTCAAATTTCGATTGTGACACTCGGGCAGAAGCTGGTTGTTTTGTTTTTTTCATCAATTTTGTTGGGTGTTGTTGTTGGTAGTTGTTGTTGGTTGATGTTGAAGGTAGTTGTTGTTGTTCGTAGTTGTTGTAGGTAGCTATAGTTGCTTATCGTAGGTGTTGTTGGTAATTGTTGTAGCTTGTTGTTGTAGGTAGATGGTGTTGCCAGCTGTTGTATGCTATTGTTGTTGTTGTAGTTGTTGTAGTTGTAGGTTGTTGTTGTTGAAGGCTATTGTTGTAGTTGTTGGTAAAGCTGTTGTAGTAGTTGTTGTGGGGAGTTGTTGTTGGTGGTTGTTGTTGGCAGTTGTGTTCAACGTCAAGGGGGTTGTTCTACAAAACTTTTTGTGCCATTGCATATGCAAGCGGTATCCAACTAGTTTGTCCCCCTCGGCTAAATGCTGTGGTTAGTAGAGTTGTTGTGGCGGTGTTGCCTTTGAGGTTTGGTTGTAGTGTGCATGTGGTTTCTATTGTATCTCGGGTTTTTTTCTGTAACAGTTTTGCCTTGGGTGGGTGTTGCTGTGGTTTGTCCAGTGCTGTGTTGAGGCACGGTGTTGTCACGCATGTTTTCTACCAGAAATGGGTGTGAGTATGTTGATAGATTCGTTGTAGTTATTCAATTTAATGCAGCGTAGGATGGCTGATGGTGGTGTGTCTGTATAGATGGTGAAGCTGCGATTGTTGATATAAAGGGATGGCGTTGACTGAATGTTCCTTTTGACTGATTTAAGTGTATCGACTTGGTGTAAGGGAGGGAACCATCACAGAGTGCCATTAAATATGGTCTTGTCTTGGGTGTTGAGTTATAAGGTTATGGTCCATGTGTCTTGGTGGTGATGTTCATGGTGGTTACATCAAAGCTATTGGACCGTGCGGCGTCAAAACGGCCAATGACAAAACGGCCCCGTCAAAACGACCCCGACAAAACGACCCCGTCAAAACAACCCCGTCAAATCGGCCCCGTCAAAAGGACCAGCGACATATGGACCCCGTCATATAGGCTCCCGACAAATAGGCTCCCGCCATTTAGTTTCTTTACAAAACGGCCCCCGTCATTACGACTCCCGACAAATAGGCTAGCGTCATTTTGGCTCCCGACATATAGTCTCCCGTCATTTAGTTTTTTCCACAAAACGGCCCCCGTCATTACGACTCCCGACAAATAGGCTCTCGCCATTTAGTTTCTCCACAAAACGGCCCCCGTCATTACGACTCCTGACAAATAGGCTAGCGTCATTTTGGCTCACGACAAAAAGGCTCCTGTCAATTCGGCTCCAGACAAAAGGACCACTGACACAGTGGCGTAGCTACCGTAAAGCTAGCGTAAGCAAGGCATAGGGGCCCAAGGCAGCCCTTTTCCCTCATAAAACATTAAAACTTTTACAATGGAATTTTAATATTTGTTACATTTAATAATTTAAAAAAAGAAAAAGGTTAAAAGTTTTTTAAAAAAAGCCCCCCCCCCACCGTTTTGTCAGTGGGATTCAGAGTGTGTGTGTGGGTCAAACCAGTGGCGTAGCCAGGATCGTCTCAAGGGGGGTTCCAATTTTTACCCGGGGACAACCCCCACCCCCCCCCCCCTCAAACTTTCGATTTGCACCCCCCTCGAACTTTTCATTTGCACCCCCCCCCTCAAACTTTCAATTTGGCGCCGCCCCCCCCCCTAAGGTCGGCGCCCGGGGACATATGTCCCCACCCCCACCCCCCTCGCTACGCCTCTGGGGGTGACATTACGAAGTGCCGCACCGGGTGACACCCGACCTAGCGACGCCACTGGCCTAACGGCTGACGAAGGGACCCACTGATAATTTTTGCATAGGCGCCCAAAAATCCTAGCTACGCCACTGCACTGACAATACCGTTTCTGTAGAGACTAAGTCTCATGGCAAAGCGGTCTCATTGAATATGACACCTACCAGTGGGACCCCTTCATCAATATTCTTTAGAGTTAGCTTATCCAACACTCTTATGTAATACAACATATGCATCTCTTGTTCGGCAGGCCTTATTTTTATATTAGTTTATCTATTATAAAATACGAGCCGGCCCGCGGCATAACATACGCCGCTATTTAGTTGTTTCTAATTTTCAATAATTCATAATTTGTGAATTCGACAGTACCAACGCTGACACTGAAAATATTTCTTTAAAACACTATAAGTAGCTCATTAAGGACCATAACCCCCCCCCCCCCTTCCTTCCCCCCCTCCCCCCCCCCACTACGTTTAAAATCGTTGGCTCTGCTTGTAAACATTTAGAGTGAACACAGCTCACTAAAACCATGTAGGGGTGGGGAGGTAGGGAGAGCGTTTGCAGCTTGTTTTCTAACGGCTCGAAGAGGAGAATTATATATATAGATAGTATTTTTAAATTTAAGGGTCATCTATCTATGACATCCATAATTGAGTCGGTTATAGGCTGTTCCAACTCAGTGTGTGGGGAGAAGGGTCCACGCTGTACCTTCCTAACTGCAGTATGCTTGTAGGTTATCAAAACAAAATGCTGTTATCATGTAAACATCATGTATATCATACATTTACAACAGATCTTTTCTGTTGTAAATTAAACATTATCAAAACTTTAGAATTGGTGGAATTTAGCTGTTAAGGGCTCGATTTGTTTGTGAATTAATGTTGGTTCATGAAAAACAATTTCATTCGAACATTAAAAAAAGGTTATAGTGGTATTGGAGGTAGGACACAATGGTTACTTTTATGCCAATAGTGGTCATATCATTCATTTTTCTGGAGCCAATATGTCGGGAGTCATTTTGTCAAAAGCCAATATGTCGGGAGCCCAATTGCCGGGAGCCAATATGTCGGGAGCCCATTTGTCGGTAGCCAATATGTCGTGAGCCCATTTGCCGGGAGCCCATTTGTCTTGAGCCCTTATGTCGGGAGCCAATATGTCGGGAGCCGATTTGTCGGGAGCCAATATGTCCTAAGCCTATTTGTCAGGGGTTAATATGTCGGGAGTCCATTTGTCGGGAGCCTAAATATCGGGAGCCCATTTGTCGGGAGCCTATATGTCGCAAGTCAATATGACGGGAGCCCATTTGACGGGAGCCAATAAGTCGGGGCCCTTTTGACGGGGCTATTTTGACTGGGTTTTTTTTTGTCGGGGGTCGCTTTGACGGGGTCAAATTAACGGGGCCGTTTTGACGGGGCCGATTTGTCCCGGGCCGTTTCGACAGGGCACCCTATTGGACGATACACACCGTAGTTAAATAGTAAGATTTGTAGTTGGATGATGAGTTGTCTGATGATGTGGACTCGTACGTTATAGTGCTCTTTGGTGTTGAAATTTACTAGCACTACTGGTGTTGATGAAGAAGAAGTTGTGAGCAGCCTAGTTGTTGAAAATGCTGAGAAATATTGAGCTATTGTTTATATACAGCTCCTCTAAACTATACCCGATAGAAGAAATATAGCATTTTGTTTTAAATAAACCGGGAGTGATCTCCCCTAAACTTTCTCGAATATACGTATATAACACTACGGAAAATGGCAACTCGGACTATAGACAATATTTTTAATCCATTTTTAATTACTTTAACTTTTAAAAATAGAATAGAATATCATAGAAAAAAAGAATTGTGCACCATGTGAACACCAAACAATATATGTATAATAGTGCGGAATAATAGTACTTGAAAATGGCGTAAATTACTACTTCCGGTCAACGGAAATTACTCAAAATTTTATAAATGGCAGAGAATATTAGACCTTTGGCTTACATATGAATTTGCATATCAGAAACAGTACTCAAGTTATTGGCTTTTGATAAATTGAAAGTAGAATAAGTTCAACTTCCGGTTACCGGAAATCGCAGAAAAGTTGAAACAATACAAAATTTCATATAATACTTATATATATTCATCAACCTAGCTGTAACGGTAGTCAAGTTATCGTGTTCACAGATACACATACACACACTCAGACATACTGAACCATTTTCAAAGCTATGTGTTGTTGGTTTTTGTTTTTTTTTTGCACGATTACAATATTTCCTCTGTATTTGGTATACGATAAAGTAAAATATCATTTTTTGACATTTTAGAACAATTTTATTTATGAAAACATGAAAGTTGCATCCATCAGTTGTTAGTGTAATACACTTGCCCAAGATAAACTACTGGGAGGTTCAGGTATGACCCATGATGACTTGAAGCTGGAGTATTTTTTTGGCACAAGAAAAACATACCATTCTCTCCTAATTTGAATGAAGGCCTGAAGACTGCTTTCCGCTTGTTTATAATACTGTGTAAAAGGCAACAGTGGATCAGGAGGTAATATTTCCCTTTCAGGGCCAAAAAGAAATGTTTCAAGATAATCATCATCTTCTTTCTGTTTCTGTTTTTTTTTTCAGCTCTTTGTATACTTTCTTTTTTAAATGTTTCTTCTTGTTCCGAACGAATCACTAGCTTTAACTTATCTTCTTATTTATAGAATTCTAGTTGAGACTGGACACATCTAGTCATGTCAGCAATTTTCTGTTCAAATGTTTGTTTAGTGTCTAGATTCACCTAACTCAGTATCTGCTCGCTATGCAGCATCTCTTCTGATAAGCCTCAATTTTTGAAGACCTCGCATTGTTTCTATTAATCTAGTAGCATCCTGGATTTCTCTTGTTACTTTACTCAATGTAAGATTTTGCACAAAACATAATAAAGTATTTTAGCTACCTCTGCTAAAATTTAAAAAAAGTATTAATCAAAAAATAAAACTATAATCATTTAATATTAGTTACATGAATTGGAGCATTGGCCTTGCATTCCTTTTGAAAGCTAGTTTAGCTATGTACTTGTGAAGTGTAACTTGCATGCTTTTCTTAACCTCCAACTCTTGCAACTTTCTCTTGAGTTCTGTGAATTTACCACTCCACAAAAGTTTGGTTTTCAAATCTAGCTTTTCCATTTGAAGCGAGCAAGCATCAATTCCAAATGGCTCAATTTTGATCTCATTTGTTTTTGTGTTGAGAGAATCTACCATAAACGTCATAGTACTTGCGTTTTTTTTAATTGCTCAAATCTCTCAGGAATCCATCCTTCATTCTGTTTTAAAGATTTTTGGAAATTAGGTAATTTACCGCTCTCCGTGTCTTCAACAAAGTAATTTTTTTCGAAACAATCCACTTCTTCCAGCAAGGCATAGGCTGGGTTTTCCTTTTCTTGCAGTATTACATTTAGCTCGTTTAGTTTCTTATTGATATCCACCATTACGATGAATTTTTCGATTTGGGAAGAAACTTTATTAGGAAGTACATTGAAATAGGGAAAAAACTAAATATTCTAATTAAATGGCGTGTGTTTATTGTTTATATTTATTATTATATCGTTCATTGCCGAGTGATGCAGAATATTTATTCATGAGTTTTGAAAAATAAAATAATATAACAAATAATATTTGCTCATGGCACTCGAGAGCCTCATCTTGACATCAAAAGAGCCGCATGCGGCTCACGAGCCGCAGGTTGCCGACTCCTGGGTAGGCTATTTTTGAAATGCTGGAATCATCTTGAGAAAGTAAAATAAATTGTTCAATGGTAGAGATCTACAAAAAATCATATAGATTACTTGAAATACATTTTTCTAAAAAACATTTTTTTTAAATTATACGGGCTTCCTGTTTAAAATAAACTAAAATAATAATTATCAAACTTATGAAGTATAAAATACAAACACAGTTTCCTATAAATTGCTGAGCACTCATATTTAATAGATAATAAAAATTGATTTTCTGTTTTACTTTTTTACTTTTGAATTTCTCTGAATTTCTAGCAACATTTGGAAACTTGATAATAGGTTTTTTCCCTTGGTAAATTTTAATTTATTTTTAATGGGAGGTAATAAATTCCCATTAAATATTTCATGTGAAAATATTTAGTAATTGCAAAAAAAAACTATTAAATACTTAATTACAAAATTCTTTTCTATATTATAATTACATATATAATTATAAATACATATTTACTTATATCTATATATCTTTAAAATTTATATTTCTGTTAAACAACTTTGTAAGTAAAATTAGCACTAGTTCGCACTCCCCTCCCCCCCCCCCCCCCCCCCAAATAAAGGCGAGGCTCAAGTTTGGAAACTGCTGGCTTAGGTTTGGTAAATCTAGCTGGAAAAGTGAAGATGGTAAATCTAGCTGGAAATGTGAATGTTGGTAAATCGAGCTGGAAATGTGAAGTTGGTAAATCTAGCTGGAAATGTGAATGTTGGTAAATCTAGCTGGAAAAGTGAAGTTGGTAAATCTAGCTGGAAATATGAATGTTGGTAAATCTAGCTGGAAATGTGAAGTTGGTAAATCTAGCTGGAAATGTGAATGTTGGTAAATCTAAGTGAAAATATGAAATGTGAATGTTGGTAAATCTAAGTGGAAATACGAAATGTGAATATTGGTAAATCTCAGTGGCAAAATACAAAAAGTTTACTTTAAAATATGTTGAGGAGACAAAAATAAAATGATGTGTTTACTGGAACATATACACCTTCAGGCATAGAACGTGACGTCACGAAAGCTAAAATAGATTCTACCAGGCCACCGTCACATGACTGAGTAAAGTCTGGTGCGTCTTGAATGGTGAGATGTGTACCTATGGATTAGACCCGGGACTGTCACTAAAAGGTTGGAAGAGAGGGGTGAAGTTAAGGCAGAGAAAACAAAAATTTATGACCCAACAGGAGGACCATACTTTTCTAAAGATACGTTCTTCAATCGTTATAAAAGTTTCGAAGAAATTTAATTATGGCATGCAGTGGCGGAGCTGGAATCGCCCCCCCCCCCGTCGCAAATGTTTTTCCTGTCCTGTTTATATATATATATATATATATATATATATATATATATATATATATATATATATATATATATATATATATACTTAACTATAAATTATTACTCTTTTTCCTTAGCTCGTTATCTATCCTATTGCATTGCAAAGTATAATTATGAAGAGACAACAAGCCACATAAAAATATGCCCAAACTTACTTTGGGCCTGAGATGAATGAGTTTTAAAAATGTTTGTATTTCGTATCAAGCCCTCTGAAAGTTGTGAAAAGTGAAACTTTGTATCAGACAAGCCGGCCAAATGTATATGAGATACGGGGGCTTAGTATGTGTAATAGTTTCCTGTGTTCTGTTTACCACACTATTTTATTATATTTTTATTATTAATTTTGGATACATTACTTTTATGACTATGTCATTCTATTTAAATTCTATAGTATGTCGTATGTCTTATTTAAATCAAAATTAAGAGAAGCGCTTGCTTTTTAAATTACTTAGCACAAAACTATTTAAAGGAGATTTATGGGCACCCCCATTATAGGAGTAATACATCATGGAAGGGGTTTGAATGTTTTCCTATTTCCCACTATTGTTCATACTCATGTATACAAATGTACACTACCCCCAACCCCACCCCGCTTTGCGAAATTTTTTAGCCGTATGATAATTCCATCCCAGATAATAAATATGGAAACATAGGCGGATTTCAAGTGTGTATTTTTGTGTGGGATAGTGTGGGTAAAATGCTAAAGAAAACTGAAAGTTTAAAACAATATCAAGTGGCTTTACTGGGGTGCTGTTACAGATGGACATGAGTCAGAAAACAAGGTCAGGTTAATGATATTGGGAAACGAAAAAAAACAACATTAAAATGTATGTATTTGTCCATATTTCTGTGTGGAAACCAAAGATAAAACATTAAATGAATCAGTATTGTTCTATATTTCTGTAAGGACACACTAACTTAAAAAAATTAAAAAATACACCTTCATTCGTCTGCATTGCTCTACGGACACATACAAAAAACATCATTCGAAATGTATTGTTGTATAGACACATACAAAAAACAACATTCGACATGTATTGCTGTATAGATACCTACAAAAAAACAACATTTGACATGTATTGCTGTATAGATACCTACGAAAAAACAACATTCGACATGTATTACTGTATAGATACCTACAAAAAACAACATTCGACATGTATTGCTGTATAGATACCTACAAAAAACAACATTCGACATGTATTGCTGTATAGATACCTACGAAAAACAACATTCGACATGTATTGCTGTATAGATACCTACAAAAAAAAACAACATTCGACATGTATTGCTGTATAGATACCTACAAAAAACAACATTCGAAATGTATTGCTGTATAGACACATACAAAAGACAACATTCGAAATCTATTGCTATATAGACGCATACAAAAAACAACATTCGACATGTATTGTTATTTGTCTGTGTTTGTGTCTGCACTAGCTAAGCCCGTAAGAATACGTTGTTTAAACATTCCCCCAGCTCGGGCAGACATCAAAGGAACGGGAAGCCGGAAAATTTTTAGGTACATCCTAGTCCGGAATTACAAGATACAGGTGAGTATCCTATCTCCCCCCCCCCCTCCCCCTTATCCCCAAGAAAAGTAGTGGGCGGGCCACCGTTGAAGACGCGGACGTGAGTGAAGGCAAGAGCTTGCGGAGAACTTACATCGGGGAATTAGAAAGTAGTCGCTAAACAAACCAGGACCTTTCGTTTACATTACACCGGCTTTGACGAGGGGAGTTGTTGCCCCTTGTTGCGGTATGGCGGTGGAAGAGTAAAAATATTTTTTTTAAATAATGCACGGGGTCCCGAGGACTCAGAACGTCGTATGGTGAATATTAAAATATTACCGCTAGGTGGAGCCTGGGGACTTCAAAGGGATTATAACATTATCATAGTCGCCCAGAGCCGGTGGAGATGATTAATATAGTATCTCTTCTTGTCTTAGGGAGAGGAGAAATTAAAAGTTAATTAAATTGTAATAAAAAGCATTTTAAAATTTAGATAATTTTTATAAGATAAAAAAGAGATCTTAAATCGGCGGTTTTCAAAATGGGTGGCGCATATTGACTCTGGGCAGTGCTAAAGAAGCATATATATATATATATATATATATATATATATATATATATATATATATATATATATATATATATATATATATATATATATATATATATATCAGTGGCGTAGCGAGGTCGGGTGTCACCCGGTGCGGCACTTAATGGTGTCACCCCCCAGAGGCGTAGCGACCCTTCCCGGGGTCAAACTTTCAAATTTTCAATTTGTCCCCCCCCCCCCCCCCTCAAACTTTCGTTTTGCACCCCCCCCCCCCCCCTCAAGTTTTTTTCTATATATTTTGCTATTTTTGCCTTGGTGACACCCCCCTAAATGGTGTCACCCGGTGCGATCCGCACCCCCCGCCCCCCCCCCCCTCGCTACGCCCCTTATATATATATATATATATATATAAGTATACTTTTGCAGATTTACATTGTACCATGAATGTTGTGTTGTCATACTATAACCACAGCGTTGACCTGCGCCATCCAAATAGTCAGACATCGATCGACTTCAGTATCTGTACTTGTACAAGGCCTAAACTAAGTCAAGAACGGAGGTGGGAGATGGGGTTTATCTTTCACTTTACGTCTAAATGTTTTGCTCTATTATTATAATTATTATTATTATTTTGCCTCCTTAAATTTTATTTTCTCAGCAATTTTATTTAAGGAACACGCGACCTGTTGGTTTTATCCCGATTTGACAACAACATGATGATAGTTAGATTTATGGAAGAGTTATTTCCCTGTCACAATCCGGGTACCAAAGTGTGATTTACGACCCGGAAATCATGTCCGGTTAAATTCTAACCCTAAGAACAAAGACTGCTGCCTGTGAATTTTGTGATGCGACGTCATACGCTAATCGTCCTGTTGGCCACGAATAGGAATTCTCAACTTTTCGCTCACCTCATATTTACCCTAGGTTTACCCCCAGATTTACCCTAGGCTTACCCCAGATTTACCCTGGGCTCACTCCCAGATTTATCATAGGCTTACCCCCAGATTTACCATAGGCTTACCCCCAGATTTACCCTGGGCTCACTCCCAGATTTACCATAGGCTTACCCCCAGATTTACCCTAGGCTTACTCCCAGATTTACCATAGGCTTACCCCCAGATTTACCTTGGGCTTACCCCAGATTTATCTTGAAATTACCCCCAGATTTACCCTGGGCTTACCCCCGGGTTTACCCATAACAATCAAGTATAGAAAACCCGAAATACAAAAAACAATAGCAAGGGTCCCAAAACAGATAACGAACTGGGTAGCTCCTAAAGGTACCTAATTGGGTATATTAAAAAACAATTATGTATATCATACAATCACCTTCACTATTGAGTATACAAAGAACAAACAAATAATGCATATTTTAAAATCACCTACCCAAAGGGCTATACACAAATATAACTAGCTCATTGAGTTAACCGAAAATAATGAATGCATCAGGTAGACTATGTGTATCAAAGACGAGTGCAAATAAAAGTGCAACACAAAAGATAAAGACAAAAAAAAATGGGAGTGTTAGATACAGTGAAACAAAAAAAAATTGCTATAAAGAAAGAATTAAAAGTTGATAATTAGTTTATTCCTTACAATGCTTGTGGCAGTTTTATAGTTATGAACCGTCAAAGTATTCGAGGAATGTCGTCAACACGTTGTAACAGTCCTAAGTTTATTATAAACAGCTGCAGTATAAACAAAAGTCTGGAGGTGGGCGGACCAAGGGCGGCTACCCTTGTTGACCCTAAGGGGAGACTACTCTAGAATAGATTTTTTTTTGTTATGAAAAAGAGTTGAATAGTTAGCAGTATGAACTTGAAAGTATATTTGAAATGAAATGTAAACATGGAGTCTAAATTACATAAAAATGTGTTATCATAAATACATCAATACAAAAAAATTTTTAGTCATTGAACCCTTAATACTGGCCAAAACTTCTTCTTGTTGCATTTATTAAGTGAGACTACAAGTAAGTTCATTAGCCTTAGCTTAGGACAAAAAAAATCTTCGTATTGCCTTTAAAAGTTGCAAAAAAAAATAATAGACAAAACTGGCTGGGCATAGTGCTGACCACACTATCCCTTCATATGCCGAGGTCTCTGACACATGTGTCTTGGGCACGAAAAGAAAAAGATATATATATATATATTCTATCACTTTCGTGGAGTAGGCGTTGGGACAGAACAGGCAAGATGAAACATATAATAATTGCTTACAACACCTTATTGAGAAGACAAAGGTACAGAACAGAGTTTCTTGAGAAGACAGAAAAAAGTGTAGCTTGGTGGAATCCAGTTGCCTTCCCCTTCGACATCACAAATATCACAAACAAAAACCAAAGATATGATTTATTTTTAAAAAAATTGAAACTGTATGTGGTGTTTATCAGCTGATAAATGTTTTTTTTTAATTATTGTGTTGATAAAATCGTTTACAACTTTTAGCGACCATGTGTCTTTTCTAAATGAGTGAAAGTTGTTTTCTTTGTTCCTTATTTTCAGTGCATTTAAAAGGTAATTATTATATTAATGTTATTAGTATTCGAAGTTTAATTTATTTGTAGTTGTATCAGGCGACTTTTGTGTAGCACACACATTTTAACTTTGTAAACGATCAAAGTTATTTACGCTGACGTATTTTTTTTAAAGTTGTTTGTTTTTTAATTTAAAATAAATACACATTTCAAAGTGAACATTTTTTCAACTGTCAAGTATTACTTTTTGAAAATATACAATAGTATCTAAAGGTCAAAAAATTGTATATGATTTATTTTAGTTAAGTAAAGACTGAATTTTTAGTTTAGGTTAAACTGCAGAAAAACAAAACAAAATTATCAAAACATTCACCAGGTATCTAAATTACCTTATAAATGTCATCAAAACAAGATAAGTAAACATTTACACCAGCACCCTTTTCTTTCTCACACCAGCATAACAGTTTTTTAAGTAATGGAAATTATAAATGAAACAAACTATTGTTGCGGCTGTTGTGCTTGATCTGGCTCAGCAGGTTTGCAATGAACTTGATTAAACAACCGATCTTTAATCACTTGTGACATGAGTCTATGTAAAACCTCCATAGTTGTTTTACAGCCATCTTTGGTTGCTTTGGTGAGTTTATCTTCAGTTTTCTTATCCTGTGCAGAGGCGTAGCGACCCTTCCCGGCGCCCGGGGACATACTTTCAATTTGGCGCCCCCCCTCGGGAGCAAACTTTCGATTTGCACCCCCCCCCCTCGAACTTTTCATTTGCACCCCCCTCAAACTTTCGATTTGCACCCCCCCCCTCGAACTTTTCATTTTCACCCCCCCTCAAACTTTCGATTTGCACCCCCCCCCCTCGAACTTTTCATTTGCACCCCACCCTCAAACTTTCAATTTGGCGCCCCCCCTAAGGTCGGCGCCCGGGGACATATGTCCCCCCCCCCCCCGCCCCCCCCCCCCCTCTCTACGCCTCTGATCCTGTGCATCAGTGCCTATGAGACCGCCACGACCCAGCTGTGATTCAGACTGTTCTAGCTTGTCTGACAAATCAAATATCATTCCTGTTGTGTAATCAGCATTCTGCAATAATTATTTTAGTCAGGTGAAAGGTAATGACTTTAAGCATCAATTTGACAAAAAAACAACAACAATATAATAAACAGCCAAGTAATTACAGGTACAAATGAATAGTATAAAAACTGATAGAAGCAATTTTTTACTCACTGTAAGAAGGCTAGATGAGCTCAGGGTATTGACCCAGTATTTATTCCACAAAGATTCAAGCAGTCTCCGATCCATGGATGATTTGAAGTAAGACATTTCTAATGGGTAATAAGCTTTACAATGGACACCAAAGTCTTCAATTTTGTTGAGAGGAATGGACTGATATTCTGAGGGGTGTTCATCTGGTGGTTTATATCCCTTTGGGTGTTCTAAATGCACCAATGTTAACTTTTCCTGCAGATATAGTTCGCACTGGATCTATCACAATAGCGACAAAAGGTTCCTGGAACTGTTGATTAAGCATCTGTGTTGACACATCAATGCCAGATAACCAGCAACCATATCCTGGATGACTGTGGTACCAGCCTATGGCATTTTCTAAGCGTTTCACCTGTTTAGCAGCCTCAGTGTATGCAGCCATGTACTCATAAGCCTGGGCTTGAGCATTGACCCTTGTCTCTGTGCCTTCTACTGGCAATGCCACTCCATCCATAACAATCATGGTGTTCCCATCAACTTTCCCTAACAGAAGACCCATGACTTCAAGGTTACCGCCCGATCGGGCATGCATTACCATTTACGTGTATTGATAATTTATTTGCAGAAATTTAAAGCTGGACATCAACTTCCATTAAAAAATTATCAGATTTTATGTTCAGTGATATTTAATCATCTATATTTATTAAAACAAAATGTGTTTTTAATATTCTATTGAAGACAATTTAAAAAATATATTTATTGCAAACTAGATATTTTTTTATATGTTTAATATTTGAAATTTAACCACACACTCACACACTTTATACAAACACACAAAAACATACAGACGCCGTCCAGAACAAAAAGAGCAAACAAAAAAGAAAGAAAAAATGTAGTGGCCGGCCATTGTTTTCAAGTCGCGGTTATTGCCCTTGGTTTTTTGGGGTCATCGTTGTTTATTTTCCCATTTTCTGTTTGTGTGTTTGTCTTTCCAATCAAATCTTGCGATCGAAATTTCTGGCACTTCCCAGTTAGCTAGCGCGCTGAAATTTTCAGGGAAGCTTTCTTTTGGATGACCATTGAATATTCAATTGTTATTATTACTAAATTGATCAATGGAAACATTTTATTGAGCATTTTAGACCGCTATATAATCTATATATATAATTCTCCTCTGCTAGCCATTAGAAAAAAAAACCAGCGACACGTACCTCGCGCGCAGTGAAGCGAACGATCACATGTCGCCACAGGCTTAGGGGCAGAGAATTTAGCTTGAACCGAGTTTAAACTTACAGGAGGTAGGCCAGTTTGGGGGAGACGATATGGTCGAGTGGTTGGGCACACGATTGCTATCCCACTCGACACGGGTTCAAATCTATGTGTTCTAGTCAGTAACGTATTCAAACAACGAGTTTTTTACCAGTTGTCTTTTTACGAGTTGTCTTTTTACGAGTTGTCTTTTTACGAGTTGTCTTCGTTTACCCAAAAAAAGTGAAAAGATAAAATCGATAGCAAGATTTTAATGCAAACAAACAGACAAAGACTAAAAAGTAGAAAATAATAATCATTAAAAAAGTTTTAAAAAACCCACGTTTTCTGATTGAACTAAAAAGTAGAAAATAAATGCTATAGGCCCTACATCACAATAATGCAAGCGATCACTCTACTATAAGCGAGCAAAAACGTGGGGCGCCGTGATTTTCTTACAGTTTCTAATACTGTTGACTCTCTACAAGCTCCCTAATAAAAGTCAATAGTATTATCTAATCAATAGTAATATAACTTTTACTTCGGCGCCCCACGTTTTTGATCGCTTATAGTAGAGTGATCGCTTGCATTATTGTGATGTAGGGCCTATAGCATTTATTTTCTACTTTTTAGTTCAATCAGAAAACGTGGGTTTTTTAAAACTTTTTTAATGATTATTATTTCAAACTATTTTTTTATACGTGTGTTTGTGTTTTCTTTTGTATAAGATTTTAAAGTTCACGACTGGTTAAAATGCCTATACAATCGTCTACTTTTGGAGAGAGACAGAGGCGTAGCTAGGGGAGGGCGGGGAGGGCGGCCGCCCCGGGCGCCGACCCTAGGGGGGCGCCAAAAGGGGTAGAAAAAAAAATTAAAAGCTCATTTTAAGCTACAATTTTGAATTATAAACAGTCAAAGTAAAGACATTTAACGGCTGAGAGCCTTTGCATACTGATTTAACTGTTTTCTACCTTGGTTGTGTAACTGTAAAACGTATATCTTTAAGAAACAGTGACTGGAAAAACCGCTTTCCAGCTTTACTAGATGGGGGGGGGGGGCGCTTTTTCGAAGACTAAAATCTGAACAATTCACACCGGATTAAGGAATAAACCGATATCGCCCAGAAAAGAAACACATTGAACTAAAGAGTATTTTACGATTGTGTAACATAAAAAAGATTTAGCAGACTGTCTTAGCGGGTGGATGGGAAGCGACACTCTTTGCCAAAATTTTAAGAGAGAAGAAAATTAGTATATTGCACTGATTATTACTTTGTTCAGCCTAACTGATAATTCTAAATTGCAATATTGGCCTACTATTATTGAAATTGTTCTAAAGACACGACCAAAAGTAGACCAAATAAGGCTTGCACCTTCTACAAAATACACTCTAAAGCAGTGGTTCTTAACTTTTTGGAGTACCGAACCTAACCAGTTTCATATGCGCAATCACCGAACCCTCCTTAATAGTTGTATCGTCCACAATGACAAAATCCGATCGTGAATCTTATGAGTCGGGTGTGCATCTTGACCAGTGTTTCTTCCAGACTTTTTTCTCCAGGGGGGGGCACTTAAAATTTTCCAGGGGGGGGGGGGCGCGGTAGACTTTCTTCGGGGGCGGGGGGCGGACACTGTTAAAGGTATATATTTTCTATATAAATTATATAAATTTCATTTCGTTCTGGGGGGGGGGGGGGTAGATTTTTTTCGGGGGCCTTGCCCCCCTCCCCCGAAGAGATGCCAGGAAGAAACTCTGGTCTTGATATCCGCGGAAACCCTGAGACTGAATTACCAAACCTCTCGGGTTCGATGGAGCCCACTGTTCTAAGCTCTTTTGATTTTCTACTTTTTATTCGTTTCGGCATCTTAAGGGGAATTTAACTGGCGTCCAGTGAAGTTTTAGGGAACGACAATCAGCGTAATTGTTAATTTTTTTCCAGACTGTCGCACACACAAACACACACGCATATATATATATATATATATATATATATATATATATATATATATATATATATATATATATATATATATATATATATATATATATATATATATATATATATATATATATATATATATATATATATATATGGGGGCGCCAAAATGAAAGTTCGCCCCGGGCGCCGGGAGGGGTCGCTACGCCTCTGGAGAGAGAATAAGTTATTCAGCTTTATTTCTACTATATAACAGCTCAAGAAGATTAGCGAAGGGGGGGGGGGGGTGAGTACATATGTCCCCGGGCGCCGACCCTAGGGGCGCCAAAATGGGTTGGAAAAAATTTAAAAGCTAATTTTAGCTGCAGTTTTGAATTATAAACATAAAAAATATATGGGGGGGCGCCAAATTGAAAGTTTGTCCCCTGGCGCCGGGAGGGGTCCCTACGCCTCTGAACAGCTTTAACAATATTCCGTGACAAAATTGAATTTTGATCTGATAGCGTTGTCGATGTTATTGGATTATAGGATTATCTCCAATTATTTACAGACTAGATTGTTGGATTATCTCTTAGTTACAAGCGATATTTATTTTGTACAAACGTACTCTATATTCTATTGTTTGTTTTTTTATTTGCATTTTGTTACTGACAAAGAGCTTTGGAAACTGTGTATGACTTCCAACGTTATTTTAGTATGACAAAGACTTTTGATAGGTGTGTATGACTGTCATATGTTACATTAGTCTGACAGAGACCATTTGTAATTGTGTATGACTGTCAAACATAACATTAGTTTGACAACGACTTCATGCAGTCCTGTATGACTGTCAAACATAACATTAGTTTGACAAAGACTTCATACAGTCCTGTATGACTGTCTAAGGCAGGGGTCTCCAAACTGCGGCCCACGGGCCGGATGCGGCCCGCGAGGTCCTCTCATCCGGCCCGCGGAGATCTTTTAGTCCACGGAAAAAACGTTTGTTGGTAATGGCTGAGGAACTTTGCCCAGAAAATCAAAGACATGCCTGGAAGAAACTGGCCCCCGAACTGAAAATTGATAGTTAATGCGGCCCTCGGACTGAAAAATTTGGAGACCCCTGGTCTAAGACAATGTCGGACTCTATGGACGTCTGCCTGTTGAACTCTCCAATACCTCCCCCCCCCCCTAGTAACGAGATCGGAAGTAGGTCACACCACGTTCCTGTCACCTTTGATGAACGTTAAAAGCCCTGTCGCATTGTCCACAATTAGGTCATCCTCTGCCCGAACAGGGACAGACGATATTGGGAAAACATTTTTGTTTACTTAAACTCCGAGTTGGGGGACGGGGGGGGGGGGGTGTGAGTCGGAGATTTTCTTTTGGGAAAAGATGACACACAAATTAGCAAAAAAAAAAAAAAAAAAAAAAAAAAAGAATGCGTGCGGATCATTGGAGCTCAAGGGCGGCACATTATGGGTCAAAGGGGTCACGGAAGGGGGTCGCCATGGGTTCATCAAAGAGGTTACCAAGAGGGTCACCAAAGAGGTATGCAATTCCACGGTTTCCCAGCTCTTTGGATACTTAATTAACTTGAAAACTATAATTAATAAACCCACATAAGAGAAAGTTAAATTCGGAATTAATTAGAGCAAATACAATATTTGACAACATCATTAAGAGTTCTACCTTTTTAATGACGTAACTACTCATGTAACGGATGGAAAATAACTTTGTGACACATGTGAATAACATTTGTCAAGTTGCATTGGTTAAACAGGATAATCTTTATTCAATCAGTGTATGTTTAATTACATACTAATTTTTATATCATTAAAGTGGCAAGACTCCCAATTGTTTTTCACTTTCTTAAAACGATTTTACGAAGCCCTAACACAATAGTTTCTAATATTTTTCAAAACACTGGACATAAGAGATTTCCTATATTATAAAAAATATGCAACGTCGTCGTTACAGAAAATATAAATTAGACGCGGTGGAATGAAATGTGTAAGAATGTAGACGTTTTTACTTGGGTTTATATACGAGCAAAGATGTAAAAGATATAAATTAGAAGAGATTGCCTTTATAAATCAAACCATTTTTTTTTCTTTGATATATTTGTTGTATCTAGTGAATTGTTTTATAATCTGTGTTGATGTTGATTTATATTTAAAGTTGGTTGATATATTTAAAGTGATAGTTTTAGAAATGTATAAACACTCAGAAAACTTTTTTTTTAACTAAACGTCAAGAAAAAATGTGAACTAGGTCACAGACTTGACCTCATTAACAATTCACGCATATTTTGAGAAGAACTGTCGACTTGTTGAAAGGGTCCTTACCATACTCTCAAGCTATAAAACAAACCTATTATACGGGACCTTACCGAACTTTTATACCATTAAACAAATATATATCTAGGGGTCGCTTCCGTAAGATTAAGCTAATGAATGAACCTATTATAAGGGTCACTAGCAATCTAAAGACGTTATCATAGGGGCCTCACCCGTAGGATGTAGATTCAAAACAAATCCCCATGATTTATGGGTCCCTGCCAATAAGCAAACGTTGAGTAAAGCTTATTCTTGGGGTGCTTTCTAATCTGTTTTACCATAAAATATTATAAGGGTCCCATCTACACGTGAACCATGAATCAGATGTATTATAGGGGTCGCTAACATACTCAAGGCATGAAACTAAACTATTATAGGGGTCGCTATCATACTCAAGGCATGAAACTAAACTATCAGGTGCGTCCCTATCAAACTATGGGCATAAAATAACCTATTATAGGGGTCGCTATCATACTCAAGGCATGAAACTAAACTATCATGTGCGTCCCTATCAAACTATGGGCATAAAACTAACCTATTATAGAGGTCCCGATCAAACTAAAATGCATAAAACTAACCTATTATAGAGGTCCCTATCAAACTATGGGCAGAAAACTAACCTATTATAGAGGTCTCTATCAAACTAAAAGGCATACTACTAACCTACAGTGTTTCTTCCAGACTTTTTTCTCCGGGGGGGGGGCGGTAGACTTTTTTCGGGGGGGGGGGGGGGGTGGACACTGTTAAAAGTGTATATTTTCTATATAAATTATATAAATTTCATTTCGTTCGGGGGGGGGGTAGAATTTTTTCGGCGGGGAACCTTCCCTCCCCCTGAAGAGATGCCTGGAAGAAACTCTGCTAACCTGTTATTGAGGTCCCAGTCGAACTAAAGGCATAAAACTAACCTATTAACATCAACCATAAAACGAAGTTAATCATTGGGGCCCCTTCAACACATCAACCATAGAACGAAGCTATCATAAAGGTCCCTTCAACACATCAACCATAAAACTAAGCTAGGGACCCCTTCAACACATCAACCATATAACGAAGCTATCATAGGGGTCCCTTCAACACATCAACCATAAAGCTAAGCTAGGGACCCCTTCAACACATCAACCATAAAACTAAGCTAGGGACCCCTTCAACACATCAACCATAAAACTAAGCTAGGGACCCCTTCAGCACATCAACCATAAAACTAAGCTAGGGACCCCTTCAACACATCAACCATATAACGAAGCTATCATAGGGGTCCCTTTAACACATCAACCCTATAACGAACCTACCAAATGGTGTCCCTTCAACACATCAACCTTATAACGAACCTACCAAATGGTGTCCCTTCAACACATCATTCTATAACGAACCTACCAAATGGGGTCCGAGCCTGGGATGCTCCTAACTCTTCCACCTCTGACGTCGGTTGCCCCATTCGCTGACACTCGTCTGCTAATAATTAACTCGATGTCTGGGCCTGTAGACAAAGACATTAATTGGCCAGCCAGTTCTGGGCTCTGAATAGGCCAAAGTTTTATCATTTGGGAATTACAAGAGTACTTCTAGCGACAGTTTTTGTTCTGGTTATTTTGGGATCATCTTTCTCGAGTGTGTGTGAAATGTTGGGTATTGATGGACCTTACTTCTAGATTCGGAATCTTTAGCCAAAGGCGTAGCGACCCACTCAGGCGCCTAGGGCGAAAAATCAATTTTTTTCGCCCCCCCCCCCCACTAATAAAGCTAATATATAGTTATTCCAATTGGCCAAAAAAATGCCCCCCCCCCCTTCACCAAATTAGGATAGATGGGGGGCTCTTTTTACCAGGCACTATACCAATGTTTACTTTGGTGTCTCAAAGTCGATGTAAAAAACAAATAAGTATGTAACGCCATGAGGCATCTCTTTTCTTACATTTCACAGTGCATACTTCACGTAAAGCTTAAAATGAGCTTTTTCTTCCTACCCAGTTTGCCACCCCCCCCCCCTTCAACCGGGGTAGGCGCCCACTTCGGTCGCTCCCCTAGCTATCTATCTACCCTTATATATATATATATATATATATATATATATATATATATATATATATATATATATATATATATATATATATATATATATATATATATATATATATATATATATATATATATATATGCCCTGTGTTTCTTCCAGACTTTTTTCTCCGGGGGGGGGGGCACTTAAAATTTTCGGGGGGGGGGGGGGAGGGGGCGGACACTGTTAAAAGTATATATTATCTATATAAATTATATAAACTTCATTTCGTTCGGGGGGGGGGGGGTGGCGGTAAAAAAATTTCGGGGGGCAAAGCCCCCCCCCCCCCCCCCGAAGAGATGACTGGAAGAAACTCTGTATATGCCGCCGGGATGAATAGTAGCCTTGTTTTTTCTTTTACTTCTGCTTGATCTTCCTATTTCCCTTCTTGTAGTGCCAGCGATCATGTCCGCTTGTTGAGTGTAGAGGGTCTGGGTGAGACAGGACGGGTCTCACGAGACACATGTCATGCTCCAGCTGTCTGATGACACTGATGACATCAGGTCGCTGGTCTCATTAGCGTCGTGGAACACCTGTACACAACATCAGCGGACACGATTTAAGGCCTGGGTTACGACACGAGTTGGTTTTTTTTTTATACGCCAGGTGGTTGGTTTGGTGGGGATGACTAGAGGAGGGGGGGGTATAGTCGGTAGGGATGGAGGTGGTGGTATGGTTGGTAAGGAAGGGGGGAGGATGGTAGTGATGGGGAATGGTATTGTTGGTAGAGATGGAGGTGGCGGGATGATAGGTAGGGATGGGGGTGGTGTTATGTTAGGTAGGGATGGGGGAGTGGTTTGGTAGGTAGGGGTAGGGGATGGTGGGGGTGGTAAGGTATGTAGGAATAGGGGTGGTACGGTCGGTAGGGATATGGGGGGGGGGAGGTGTTATGGTAGGGGGATGCGGGTGGTTTGTTCTCAAAGATGAGAGTTTTACCATATTTTCCCTAAAATTATAAATATAAGTTGGCTGTGTGCAGGGGGGGGGGGCTGACAGTGTTTTAGGTGAAGAGACTGACATTACGTGTAAGAAACTAGGGACAGGTGTGAATGAAACTACAGTAACTGACCTTGATTTGACTGCCACTCATAAAATACTACTTTTCGTCGTGTCAACAAAATAAATGACCACCCGCAATAAACAACTTTTAGTCGTGTCAACAAAATAAATGGCCGCCCACAATAAACAACTTTAAGTCGTGACAAAAAAAAAACAATGGCCACCCACGATAAACAACTTAATGTAGACTCGGGAGGCCAGTTGCTTCAGTGACTAGATTTTTTTTTTAAGTTTATTTTTTTTTTTAAATTTCGTAAATTTATCTTGAGTACGTGGCTAAAGTTTTTGTTTACCAACTTGTTGTACGGAGAATGTTGGTTAAATGTGGCCATAAATGGAAAATCGTACAAACACAAAATTGCGCAAACAGAACTTTGCGCAAAAAGAACATTGCGCAAACATAAATTTGCACAAACAGAAAAAAAGAATATTGCGCAAACTTAAATTTGTGCAAACAGAAAATTACTCACACAGACAAGTGTGGGTAAAAATGAGATGCGTGTAGAAATCTGTGAATAATTTTTTTTTATTAAAATACATTCGGCTTAATAATTTTTGTATGCTGCTCATTCGAGTCATTTTAAGCTTTAAATTATATTTCTATGACTCTTTTATTGAAATAAATATTTTTTTTTACAAAACAGGACAGTAAACTTATAAAAATGAAAGTGCCACAGGCCTTAGCACCTAAAGTAAATGGACCCAGGCCTTAGCACCTAAAGTTAGTGACCCAGGTCTATAGTACATGGACCCAGGCCTTAGCATCTAAAGTTAGTGACCAAGGTCTAAAGTTAATTTGACCCAGAACCTAAAGTAAGGTGACCCAGGTCTAAAGTAAATGGACCCAGGCCTTAGCATCTAAAGTAAATGGACCCAGGCCTTAGCACCTAAAGTTAAGGACCCAGGCCTTAGTATATAAAGTTAGTGACCAAGGTCTAAAGTAAATGGACCCAGGCCTTAGCACCTAAAGTTAAGGACCCAGGCCTTAGTATATAAAGTTAGTGACCAAGGTCTAAAGTAAATGGACCCAGCACCAAAAGTAAGGTGACCCAGGTCTAAAATAAATGGACCCAGGCCTTATCATCTAAAGTAAATGGACCAAGACCTTAGCATCTAAAGTAAATGGACCCAGGCCTTAGAACCTAAAGTTAAGGACCCAGGCCTTAGTATATAAAGGTAGTGACCAAGGTCTAAAGTAAATGGACCCAGAACCTAAAGTAAGGTGACCCAGGTCTAAAATAAATGGTCCCAGGCCTTAGCATCTAAAGTAATGTGACCCAGGCCACAGACTCCTAAAGTTAAGTTACCCCAGCTACTTGTGACATCCCTCTGAACAGGACCGCGCAAGTTTCTTTAAAAAAAAAATAATTAAAGAACTTAGCGCCAGACGTACAACTGTGAGGTCATCTTGACCGTGAGGAGGACATAACGACCAGCCCTGGGCTAATTTGTCAACCTGGGAAGTTTTCAAATTTTTTCTAGGGCGCGAAGATTTGTTTCTGATGGAAGCAGTAGGAATTTATAATCAGAGGCGTAGCTAGGGGAGGGCGGGTTGGGCAGTCACCCCGAGGCGCCGACACTAAAGGGGGGGGGCGCCAAACAGGGTTTGAATAAAATACGAAATGCTTATTTTGAACTTCGACAGTGAATTATACACTGTCGAAGTTAACAATATAGACTGCTACTTTATTTAACGAACTTATTTAACTGGTTACTTTATCAATTGTGCAACACGAAATAAAAAAGTATTATGGGTCAGTGAGGTGTAAAAGCGTGAAAGGAGAGGGGGGGGACAAAATTAATAGTAAGTCCAGGGCGCCGGAATGTGTAGCTACGCCTCTGATTAAAATGTGTTCTCTAGTTAATTAAATAAAATAAATTTAACAAACAGCACATAGCTATGACTTGTGTGACGTCAGGCGACGGGGATTATTATTTTAAAGCGGACTAATTTACGCGAGTAAACGAAAATGACGCGAAAAGACGGTAAAGCAATCTTTCTAAGAGATCCAACGGTCGTTTCGTCGTGTGTGGTAGATGGTGCAAGATTCTGTCTCGGATAGGACCAGCAAATTACTTGATCTGGCAAAGGCTACATTAAGGCTACTTATTGGTTTTCCATAAGCCTGTTGCTTGGTTATATACTAGCTACTTTTTAGTTTCTGGTGAGCTTTCAACTAGCTAAATACTAGCTACCATCTAACTAAACACACTTGCGTCCAAATAGGTAAATACTACCTAACCGCTAGATTAACACTAGCCTTTCGATGGCTGAACTCTAGTTTTCAACTAGGTAAACTCGAGCACTACCCTCTCGCTAGCTAAACACTAGCCTCCCGCTAGCTAAACACTAGCCTCTCGCTAGCTAAAAACTAGCCTCCAACTAGCTAAAAACTAGCCTCTCGCTATCTAAACACTAGCCTCTCGCTATCTAAACACTAGCCTCCTTCTAGCTAAACACTAGCCTCTCGCTAGCTAAACACTAGCCTCCAACTAGCTTAGCTCTGGCTACCGGCTGTCCACTAGCGTAGCAACCTGTCCCCACGAAAACCATCTCCCTCCCCAGTCTATTTGCTTGCTAAGATATTGTCGGACCAGCCATCTACGGGCTAAGTTAGGAATTAATTTATAAACTTACCTTTTCAACGTAAATAATGGAATGTGTCTCCTTACAACCGAGGCTTACATCTGTATTTGTCTTTTGTTTTTAATGTAAGCTGTAAATTGATTACATTCACATGTAGCTAAACAGCCCCGCTATTTAAGTCAGTCCTCTTTGTTAACTTGACAAGTTCCCTAATTAACTGGGTAATTAGACTAATACAAAGGGACATAATAGAGCTTGATTTACTAACATTTGCTATTAAAGGGATTACCCTTCCCTTTGTCTATTATAAAGTCAGTTTTGCGGAGTCTAAAATTAAATCTGGCAAAGTACGTCAGCTTAGACTTTTTGGAATTCAAACGCCACTTTTAAATAAATCTCTTAAATCCCTCAAGTTTTTTTTTTCTTTCGTTTGTAGAATCCGGTTTAAATTTTTTAACAACCCCAGCACGTCAGCACATCTGGCCAGTTACAAGTAGGGGACTTGCAGCTGCTTTGACGACCGGTAAGCGTGAACGGCGAGCGCGGGCCGAGGGTTGACAATAGCGGAACTCTCGCGTGCCGTGAAGTACAAAGATTTTAGTGGACTAAAGGGACGCAGAAAGTGGTGGCATGTACATGGAATTGTGTCCCTTGAATGTTATGGTGTTTCTTAAAACGCCTGAATGTGCTGTCATCTTGATTTACATGTGTTGTTTGAAAAGTCTCTTGATGTTCTACAATCCTTACTTAAGATCTATTAATCTGAGACTAATTTATCAATAAGGTTCATTAAGTAAAAAATTACAATTGGGGGGGGGGGGAAGGGGGGGCAGTGTTTTTTTCCCAGGCATTTTTTCGGGGGGGGGGGGGGGGGGGGGTTACTCCGCCTTCCGCTGGGAGTCTATCGCCCTCCCCCCCCCCCCCCCCCGAAAGAAATGGAACTTATATAGAAAATATATACTTATAGTTATAACAGTGCCCCCCCCCCCTCCGGTGAAGGGGTGATGAACGTCTATAAATGTACATGCACACAAACATAACTTTAATTAATCACGAATTCAGCGAATCAAATAATATATAGGCCCTATTTGTTATTTCTTAATTTTAACAATTGATTCATGAAATAAATAATGTGCAATTTATAATCTCGACGTTTTACACCTCACCGATACGGAAAAACATAATTGTGCAATTTTTTCCGCATGTCTGTGTGTGTGTGTGTGTGTCTGTCTGTCTGTCTGTGTGTAAACAATAACTTGAGTACTCAACTTTTGAGCGATTTCCGATAACCGGAAGTGGTACTTTTTTTTACTTTGAATTTTTCAAAAGCCTATAACTAGAGTACTATTTCAGATAGATAAATGAAATTTCACATGTACGTAAAAGATCTAATTCTCTACCTTCTGTCGAATTTTGAGTAATTTCAGTTGACCGGAAGTACTAATTTACGCTATTTCCGATTTTTCAAAAAAACGCATGTAAATTTATAAAGTACTAATAATTATTCGGCGTTCGCTTGGTGCGCAATTCTTTTTTTATGAGATTCTATTTTTAAAAGTTTAAGTATTTAAAATGGATTAAAAATCATAACTATATCCCCAGTTACCATCCCCTGTTGTTTTATATAAGAATATTCGAGAAAGTTTAGGGGAGATCACTACCGGTTTATTTTAAATTAGTTTCTTACACATCCAAGACTGTATCCCTTGTTCAAAAGAATGAAATGAGATCGTTAATTGTGTTGATTAAAGCGTTTTGTATCTCGTATCTTTTTATAACTCTCCTTTATGTTTTAACATATGTTTACCGAACAAATCTGTGTGTGTTCTGCAACAAATCTTTGTTTGTTCTGCAACAAATCCTCGCATGTTCTATCTACCAACGCTGCCGTCTATTTGTATTGTAAACGAGACGTTTCCGCATTCTGCGACACAAGGGCCGGCAACTCGATGCCTCCTCTTGTCGCCAGTGACTGCCGGTGTATCAGTTTCAGGCCAACGGATGGCCGCCCAACCTTCTAGAACCTGCGCTGTTGTCTGGGCACATTTGTTGACTACTGTATCTTGTCGTGGTTGTCTGACGGAGGAATCTCGGGTCAAAGTACGGAAGACATGCCGGGGACGTTGTCAGCGTTTCCGGGGGTACGGAGACTGTGTGTGTCCTTCCCCCCCCCCCCCCCCCCATCCCGTCCTACTTAACAGAGTTTCTTCCAGGCATCTCTTCCGAATGAAATGGAATGTATATATAAAATATATATTTTTACCAGTGTCCGCCCTCCCGGAAAATTTAGTCCGCCCCCTCAAAAATGTCAAGTGCCCCTCCCCCCCCCCCCTTCCCCTCTGGAGAAAAAAAAAAAGCCTGAAAGAAAGACTGCTCAAATTTGCGATATGGCTGGTTCAGTGTGTTAAGGGTTAGGATCGTTGTTCGTGTGATATGACTTGTTTCCGTTATGGGCAAATAAACTATGAAACCTGATTGTAGTCTTACCAATCGTTACAAAAAGCCAGACCACCATCTACCCGCACACACACGGACGGACGTACGCACGCACGTACGCACGTGCGCACGCACGCACACACACATACACATAATTAACCATAGTTAATACGGAAATTAATGTTTTTCATTATTGTTTACTGTGTTATATCATGTTCTATTTGTTTAACCTGATGTTAATCGTGAATATCATCACAACGGTTCGTGGTTTTGAATAGTGTTCAAACCTGATTTTCAGTTGTAAGTTTTTCATTGAGTTCATCCAGCTGTCATTATGATCTGGCATAACTTGGACAGAAGTGCTCTATACGGGCCAAACATTATTGTAGTATGTCTGTTTAACTCTTCCATCTACGCTATGCCTCACCAGTTGGCTAAATGGGACATCATCAGATTATCTCAATCTTTATGCTTGCAGTATAGTCTACTTGCTGATGTGTTAAGTAAAAAAAAAATTCCCTTTCAAACCTGGCGGTCTATGGATCAAGTGAAGAAGAGTTCACCTGTTTCTGTGACCTCGGCATATGAAGGGATAGTGTGGTCAGCACTATGCCCAGCTCCCTTTATTTTTCCCTTAAGTGAATTAGGTACCCATCAGAGCTGGGTGGACTCAGGGGCGTTCTACTGACATGAACCTGTATTCGAAATCCAGACTTTCAGGTTAGCAGTCTAGCCCTCTACCTCTAGGCCACGCAGTACCATTTCCGTCTCACGTTCGCCAGACAGACCTCACCACGGCAAACTCAGACTAACTGGCCATTGGGCAAGCAGGCCAAAAAAAAAACTCCAACTGACCATTAGTCAGACAGGCCCGACTAACTGGCTTATTAAGATAGTCGAAGATTGCTGTGTTGAGGCTTATGAAGATAGTCGAAGATTGGTGTGTTGAGGCTTTTGAAGATAGTCGAAGATTGCTGTGTTGAGGCTTATGAAGATAGTCGAAGATTGCTGTGTTGAGACTTATAAAGATATCGGTTTGATTGCCGAGTATCAGCTGTGTGCTCAACAATTTGATTTCATATGCGCGTATTTCATCGATAAGGATTTGTATAACAAAAATTGATTTCTGTCGTCTGCTAACACGCGCGCGCGTGAGCACACGGTGACATCATCAGACGATACAAGCACGTGCAACATATGTTTATCTGTGAATGTGTCCTGTCACGTGATAGGCTGTTTGTGGCTGAGGAAAGAAAGCGATGTGTCAGGCATAACCACAGGTGGTTTTTAAGTCACGAAAAATTCGCCGTCACATCTAGTAATGGGGGTGGAGGGGGAAATTCATTTAAGGGGCGCAATGGCGTTTTCTACGGTGGGGTAGATTGGCTTCCCCCAACCCCCTCATTCCCCCCCCCCCCCCCCCACAATAACCCAGGCTGCATTGTTTTCTCTGTAAAATAAATACATCAAGGCTGCGAAATCGTTGTTATGCACATAATTGGGAGTGCCGTATGATTGTATTGTTTTCTATTAGACCAGTAGATTAACTGGGCAAATGCAGCAGAGTTCATTTGGAGGGAATAGTGTGGCCAGCACTAAGCCCAGCCGTCTTTACTGTCCATAACATGTATCAGTTGACAGTTATTGCTGGCTAGACTCAAACGTTTCATATGGAATTAAAGAAAAGATGAATTCGTTTTCAAAAAAATAAATTTATTTGTAAGAAAATAGTAACACAATTTGTTTTTAAAAACGTGTTTTGCAAAATAATTCTCTCAATAAAATAAACATAATAATTGAGAACACTCATTTGAAAGAATAATCAATAATAGTTAAATACATGATCACAAGTAAAGATATCACATGAAATAGTATTTTGTTAAGTTCATCTTTCATTTGCGTCTCTGTCAGTTTTTTTTTTTTTTTGTTGCACAGGGATTTCAGTTTAACTTTCATAAATATAACAATACACACATTCTCCACTGAAATATTATGGGTCAAACCCGATTGTATCAAGAATAATCCAAAATGCTTAGCGTTAATAATTTTTGGATTTGTATTCAATCCAAGTGTCCGTTCATGTAACAATAATGGAATCTCCTGAGAAAAGGTGTATTAGGTTACCCTTTCATAAGCTATAAACTTATATGACTTGGTCAATTTCTGAGGCTTCGTTGTTTCATATAAAATCAATTTCCTAGGCTCCGTTATTTTATACAAATATCAATTTCCTAGCCTACCTTGTGTTGTACAAAAATCAATTTCTTAGCCTCCCTTGTTTTCTACACACACAAAATTAATTTAAGAACCCCGTTATTAAGTTGTACAAAAGCAATTTCCTAACGTCCTTAATACTTTACAAAAATCAATCTCCTAACCGCCCTAGTGTTATACAAACAGTGTTTCTTCAGGCATCTCTTCAGGGTGGGGTGGGGGCACAGCTACTGACAATTCCTTCCCCCACCCTCCCAAACAAAATATGATTTAAATAGAAAATATCTAATTTTACCAGTGTCCGCACCCCCCCCCCCCACCCCCCGCGAAAATTTGTGTTCGCCATTCCGCATCAAAAATGTTCATATACTGCCCCCCCCCCCCCCCCCGGTAGAAACAAGTCTGAAAGAAACACTGTTATACAAACCTCAATTTCCCAACGTCCCGTACGGTTTCACCGAAGAAAAATACCGATTCATCTCCAGCTCATCCGACCTGACCAGGTTTTGTTCCAGCTCCCTGTTGCTGCTGTAGTAGGCGTGGACCGGTTGGTTGCCGGCCCCGCCCCAGCTCACTGACCTGCTGTTCATCGGCACGTCCAGGTCATAGGTCACCTGCTGAGCGACGGGCGCCGCCTGGGTTTTTTTACCCTGGCACTCCTTGGCCAGCAGGATGTGGGTGAGCAGGCCGGACACGATGCACGCGCCGATGAGCACCAGAGCCATGCCGACCACGGCGATGGAGTAGAGGGTCGTCATGAGCCGCTGGTGAGCCAGGGCCTGCTGCTCGTTCTGCTGGGCCGAGACGGACATGTCCAGCGTGTAGTTGGGGTCGGCCGGCCAGAAGAAGGAGAGGAGGACCAGGACCGTGCCCAGCACGATGAACCCCAGGGCCGTGTCGCTCAGGCACGGCTCGGAGACTTTGCATCGCGTTGTCATGGTGATGCGTCAGAGGAACATCCGGTGGGCTTGTCTCTCTCTCTCTCTCTCTCTCTCTCTCTCTCTCTCTCGTGTACAGCCCTGTCACTTGTCAGTGATGGCTCTTACTGTCACTTGTCAGTGACGGCTCCTACTGTCACTTGTCAGTGACGGCTCCTACTGTCACTTGTCAGTGACGGCTCCTACTGTCACTTGTCAGTGACGGCTCTTACTGTCACTTGTCAGTGACGGCTCCTACTGTCACTTGTCAGTGACGGTTCTTACTGTCACTTGTCAGTGACGGCTCCTACTGTCACTTGTCAGTGACTGTTCCTTCTCCTGTCTCTTGTCAGTGACGGCTCCAGTGACGACTCCTACTGTCACATGTAAGTGATGGCTCCTTATGTCACTTGTCAATGACGGCTCCCACTAATGTCACTTGTCAGTGACGGCTCCTCCTATTGTCACTTATCAATGACAGCTCTTACTATTGTCACTGATGCATTATTCAACTTACAAATTGACTTTCACATCAACATAAATGACTTATGCATAAAGATGAAAATGTCACATTTGCTTTAAAATAAGCAAAATATTTGTCGTCATGTTTAAGTGTTTCACAGAACCCTGTTTGGATCAATCCTACGTTGTATGTGATCCATTCTTATTTGCCTCCTACTGAAAATAAAATTACAGAAATGTATATTATTATGTATAAATTATTATTTTTTAAAGTACCGCTTTAAAATACCAGTAGCATTAGTATTAATACCAACTTTTATCACGGGCACTGCACACGGCAAACAAGATTTGCTTAAGTACAAGAATTTGAAATTTCACAAGCACTTTTACCATTTAAAATCCGCCTCCCGGAAAACTAGTCCCCCACTCCAGCCCTCGAAAATTTTAAGTGATCCCCCTCCCCGGAGAAAAAGTCTGAAAGAAAAACTGGTTATAACCCCCAGAGACACCAACCACCCTGTCTACACCACTGTCTGAACGGTTTTATCTAACCTATCAACAAACTGGACTGTTAAGGCTACACGTAAATGAGTAAAGTACCCTTACGAACATGAGACAGGTGAAGTAGTGTTTCAGTGACCTTGCCATATGAAGGGATAGTGTGCTCAACACTATACCCAGCCATCTTTATTTTCCCAAACGTGAGTTAGGTACCCATTAGAGCTGGGTAGACTCAATGACGTCGTACGGACTTTAACACGGGATCCGAACTTGGGTTAGCAGTCGAATGCTCTACCATTCGACCACACCGTCCCTAGCTACCTATGTGCTAGTACAATAATAACATGGTGCAGTGGTAGAGCGCTGTACTACTAACTCAAAGCTATCAAGTTCCTTTCATTGTGCCCGAACCGGAACTAGAATCTAATTCAGGTAAAGTAAAAGTAACACAACAATATACTGCCAGTATCTCTCCACCGTGATTCGAGTAACTTATCAACTTTATCCATCCTAAGGGCCATCGGTTGAGAAAAAACATATTTACCAGCTCACCTGTGTATCAAATTACTCACTATTTAAAAGTAAAAATCCAACCAACCAAATTCTTTACATCGAAGGTTGACGCAGAACACAACCAACAGCTGCACGCTGCGAGTAGTTGCTTTATGAGAAAAACAACACATTGCCAGCCCATACACATTCGATTTTTGGTGGTTGGAGATTATTAGCTCGTCTCGCGACTGTGTTAGACGTGTCATGGCCGTGTAGCTTGGGTTGGACTAAATACCGCAATTATATTTGATTGGGCAACGCGGTTCCCATCAGCTTGAGTTACAAGTAATATGCTACTTTATAATTGTACAGACAGACGAGTGTCATTCGAATATAATTTGTACTCAGTTTTCAAATAGTGTAGGCCTACATTTAAAAAAAAAAATTATAACTTTAATTGAAGCAAATAGCATCAAGAATATTTGTGTGGTGGACTCAGGGAAGTACGAACTCTAGACTTTCGGGTTAGTAGTCGGTACACGCTACCATTCAACCACGACGTCCCGTATGTAAGGCATTCATGTATCATCGTCTTTTCCAGCTCGTACCATAGGCACATGGGGCAGATTAAGGAGAATTAAGCTCTTACAAGGACTTCAACATTTGAGGCATAATGGGGTCAGCATATGCCAGCCGCCTGTGTTTCCTTAATGTGAGTTAGGTACCCATCAGAGGTGGGTGGACTCAATGACGTCCTACATACTGGAGCCTGGGATTCGAACTCGAGACTTTCGTACGAGCTGCCATCTTACTACGCATAGATTAAAATATCATTTATTTTTGAATAACTTTTCGCAATTTTTTTAAATACACATAATATTGATAACATAACGGATCTACTAGATACCCCTAACATCAAAATGTAGTGTAATACTACATTTACTAGAAAATCCTTGACATTGAGACGTTATGTAACATCCAATTTGCTATGTGACCCCTATCAATGGGATGTAGTGTAACACCACATGTACTAGACAACTGCCAACATTGAGACGTTATGTAACATCAAATTTGCTATGTTACTCCTATCAATGGGATGTAGTGTAACATTACGTTTACTTGACTACAGCCAACATTGCGATGATGTGTAGGTAACAGCATCACCTCCCTCTCAGCGTTGAGACCACGGTTGTATTTTAATGATTGCATCCGCTGTTGCTCCGATCATTAAAACAGAAACAGCGGGTCACGGTTGGCTGAACTTGATCGATGCAACATTGTGCGATCGTGAGGACATTAGCACATTTAGAACAATGGGAATGTGCGGCTTTTTATTTCATTTTAAATATTGAGCCAGTTGTGAGTGACATCTTATATATAGAAACTAACAGTAGCTCACTCAAACACACACATACACACACACACACTTCTTCTGCAATCATATTTATGAAGCACATATCTGAACCATATTAATAAAGCAATATCTGAACCATATTAATAAAGCATATATCTGAACCATATTAATAAAGCAATATTTGAACCATATTAATAAAGCACATATCTGAACCATATTAATAAAGCAATATCTGAACCATATTAATAAAGCACATATTTGAACCATATTAATAAAGCACATATCTGAACCATATTAATAAAGCACATATCTGAACCATATTAATAAAGCACATATCTATACTTTCTTTGCACAAGTGGTTGGTGTGTTGATATTTTTAAACTGCAACTCTTTACTTAGGCTTGAAATAAATAACGGAGAAAAAATGTATCATGTTAGTAATGTATTTTTTGACATAAAATTAAAATTTGTCCAATTAGGCGATTGACTCGAAGCTTAATTTTAAAAATTGTAAATACAAAAACATTTTTTTTAAAAGAGCAAAAACTGGAGTGATAACAGTGATATGGGGTAAATGAACATTATCTCCTTTTAAAACAGTAATTTTCTTTCTACTTCACCTATTATATCATTTGACAGTTGTAGTTTACTATACATTTAGAAAAAAAACACTTCATATTTCAATAAACAGTTCTACAAACTAACCTGTATAGTTAATGTAAAGGTATTAAAGTCTAGCTAACCAGAATCCAATGCCAAAATTCAACACTATCACCTCTTTGCCCTCCCCCCTCCATCACCCCAGTTGACCTAATACACCCACGAATCATCTAAACCAATCTTATGACTCAGCTGATGTTGTACCACAGGAATTATTAACAATAAGAACAAACACAAAACAAGGTAGAAAAGATAAAATTTTCTTAAGCCGTGTTTTTTGAAGTCATGGTCCAAGAATAACACCAGGAAAGTTCGCCAAACTTTTTTTTGTGTTGGGAATATATAAAACTTGTTATAAAAATTGGAGGGGGGGGGCGATCTTGAGAAACTTGACATCTGCTAGAATGAAATCAAAATCTGGAGCATCTTCTACCACATGCTGCTGATTTCCTTGTGAGGTCATCCCACGTGACATGTTTTGACATGCGCGCCAGTGGGTCTTCTGCTCGAGGAGTCATCGCCTTCTGTTTGGACACCTTGACCTTGTTCCTTGTTTTGGGGGTCACGCGGCGTGAAATACATGTTGCCAAGACAACCAGACCGGTAGGCAAACAACAACGCCCTCTTCCTTCCTCGGGGTCTCACAACATTGTCATGAGACTTTTGTAGACTGGGTGTCTGTGTCATTTGACCTTTGACAAGTGTGGGCTGGGTGGTGTCTACGTCACGAGACCTTTGTTGACCAGGTGACTACTTTTGTTGACTGGGTTCCAACGTCATTAGACCTTCGTTAACTGGGTGTCTGTCGTGGGACGTTTGTTGACTATGTCTTGATGTCAAGGGACCTTTGTTGACTGAACGACTACGTCTTGAGACCTTTATTGACTGGGTGTCTAAGTCGTAGGACCTTCTCTGATTGGTTGTCTACGCCGTGTGAGCTTCAAATGTTACATGACGAATGTCTCAGTTTTATTTTATTTTATTTTTGAATGAGCGTTCAAGAAAATAATTTCCAAAATCAGTTTCCATGTATCAGCATTTGTTAATTTTATAATATTGTTCTAGGCTGTTTACATATTTACATTAGGTTAAAATACGAGAAATTAATTCTTAAATTACAAACATAATATAAGCTTTTTTTTTTAATTACCGAAAATAAACCTTTCAAAAGTGTGTGGCAAAAATTGTAGTCGTGAAACATTTTCTAGCTCTGATGGTTATAGGGTTAATGATTCCAGTGGCGAAATTTTAGATCACTCATAATCTGGTTATGTTAGGGTTAAAGTTTACATTGCCTATGAGATCACCCAAATTCTGATGATATAGGACCTTAGAATGTCTATGAGATCAACCAAATTCTGATGATATAGGACCTTAGAATTTCTATGAGATCACCCAAATTCTGATTCGAATAGTCAAGGGAGGTAAACACAACGAGCATTGCCCTTGCCATTACTCTACACACATTCTTCAACAATGCATACAAGGTGTTAATCGAGTTTAGAAGTTCACCACATTTATTTTAGACTTCTCTACGAGTCTAGCAGGTTGAATTTTTAAAACAACAGTTGTCCTTTGCTTTTGTGTACAGGATTATTAATAGCTAATCCTCCCAATTCTATACAGCAAATAATGACTTGAGATGTTGTATGTGGGGGAAGGGTTTGTTTCAGGCATTTTTCTTCGAGGAAGGGGCACTTTGACCTCCCGGCGGAGCAGACAATGGTTTAAGTATAGACCCATATTTTCTATATAAATTGAATTTTTTTCCTAATTCGTCCGGGGGTAATAACAGAGTTTCTTCCAGGCTCCGCCCCCCCCCCCCACCCGCCCCCGAAAATGTTAAAGTGCCCCCCCCCCCCCACTGGAAGAAATACTGGGTAATAATAATAATAACAAACTTTATTTTGAAACGGTTAAACAGTAGGTAAGGAAAGGGGGCAGTACTCCACGGAGAAATGCCTGAAAGAAACGGGGGTGGGGGGGGTCATAATTCAAATCAATGGTATACATTCATTAAAATAATTGAAAAATTTATTTTATTTTAACAGCAGTTTATCCTGCGCCCCACTATCGAGGGCTTGACATTTAAATTAAAATCCTGCTAGTTTCAAACAGATCTCTGACAACACTGTCATGCCTGTCTACTGGCTAAAGAAAATCTGGAAACATCCGTTCGCCAACAAAACGCCCGTCTCTCTCCCGCCGTGATGACGTCACCGTTATTCCGAGTTACCTCCCGTCCGACTCACGATAAAGCCATTCTATCGTCTCACCTAAAAATAATAAACCAGGCTAAAGTTCGAAGGTCGAATACTTGTACCCAACATTCCGTGGTTCTGTCCCTAGGGCCGGTGCAATTGTTCATATTTCCTTCTGACCTGGATCGAATCCCACGAGAGCGGCCCCCAACTTTACAAGTACAGAAACCTGTGCAACGATTCCATAAAAATCAGTAGGAAGCGTTCATAAATGGCACCACGTTTCTTATTAGGGGGAAAAGAATTCTATGACGCTGTGTTTAGAATGATAGGGAGGTGGGGGTAGCAAATGTTACGTGGTAAAGTTGGAACACTTTCACGTCACTTTACGTGTGACGAAAAAAGAGGGTTTTTTTATGGAAGGGGGTGGGGTTATGCACCCCCGGGCGCTCCCTAGCCCAAGTAACGAATGTATTTTTGACAACTTCCATTAACATGGAACATGCTGTTTGTAATAAACATTGGAGGTAGGGGTGCATTTCTTTTCTTTTTTTTTTTGGTGGGGGGGCGCATTTAAAGACTTTTATAATTTTTGGTGATCTAAAAAAATACCAATTGAGTTCATACTAAAACAGTCTTTGTATAAAACACAGGAAAACGATGTAAATTTATTTAAAAACTAATTTTTAAGATCTAGTAATCTTTAACATATCAACAGACTAAAAAAATTAAAAAAAAAAAAAAAACGTCTAACGGTATTCGTTTTGATATAAAGCCACAAAAGATATGATATGTTCCGTATTCTTTTTCGTTCCAGGTTTTGATGTGCGAGTCACGTGTCTAGTCTTCTGGTGCCGGAACTCGGGTGGAGGATGACATAATAAATAAACAAAAGTAGCGTCAGATGTTTTACATCCGACCTGTCTCCCTCGGCATCAGTGGTTCTCAAAGAGGTTTTATTAAGCCCCCTTAGTAGATAACCAGCATCTAACAATTATATCACCAACATCCAACAATTATATCACCAACATGCTACAAATATATTACCAGCATCCAAAAATTAAATCACTAGCAACCAACAATTATATATACCAGCATCCAACAATTAAATAAATAACATATTACGATATTACCTTTGCCAAAATAATAAATTTAATAACATTTCGATCACCAACATGCATCAGTCATATCAACAGCATACAACATATGTTCAAATCACCAACGTACAACAGTCAAATCACAAACATGCACCAAATCACCAACATACAACAAATCGCCAACATACTACACGCAAATCACCAACACACAACAATAGAACAATCCACCTACAACAGCTAAATCCCCGTATTATAAACTGCATATAATAGGTAAACCACCAACATACAACAATAAAATCGCTAACCCAAAACCATACAAATTAAAGCTACATTTACATAATTTTAAAACCAACAGGTAGGAAGAAACCATATTCAGATTTAAACCTACGACTTCCGCCTTAGACTTGTCTTGAAGGTCTAGTTTCTACCCACTATTGACTACATTTTCCGAGGGGGGACGGGGGGACGGACACCTGTAAAGTATATATTACTATATATATTTTAATTTTGATCGGGGGAATGCTATTCTGACTACGAATAGCCAACGAATGGCCAGCTAACAACTAACTACAGTCTACCAGCCCAGATTGTTACTCTAAACCGCTTTCACGGTCGTGTATTTATGCCACGTACAATGCAACAAAAATGAACACTTTTTAATTAAATCGATGCTCTAGTATTTTTTGTCTCATAGAATCAGAACCACTGTATTCCATCCAATACAATCCCTGTTGTCATAACTCACGGTTACTCTCGGCGGCTCAGCCCTATTCTAGACTGGCTTGTCCTGTATAAACTAACTGAAAATTTAACATCTGCGGTGGTTCTCAACTAGCAAAGACGTGTACTTCAAATAAATACGTTCTTCCCCAACTGTTTTACAAGAGCATTATTAACATATTTATTTTCTGAATAAGTTAAAGTAAAGCTAAAAACAAATTCATAACATAGGAGACTATATTATATACATATATATATATACATATATACAGAGGCGTAGCGAGGGGGGGGCTGGGGGTGCGAACCCCTAGGTTCGCACCGGGTGAGACCATTAAATAGTGTTTTAAGAGGTGCAAATCAAAAGTTTGAGGGGGGGGGGGGTGCAAATCGAAAATTGAAAGTTTGTCCCTGGGAAGGGGTGACACCATTAAGTTCCGCACCGGGTGACACCCGACCTCGCTACGCCACTGCATATATATATATGTGTGTGTGTGAGTGTGTGTGTGTGTGTGTGTGTATACAAAGAAGGTCTACATGATCATTTTAGTCAAGAGGCTCCACGCATACTTAATCCTCCAACGGATTATAACATTGTTGTTTCTCTCCTTTAACTAAAGAGCTTATATTTTTAAATTTACTTGGCTGCCCTCATCTCCAAAGGCGTAAGTTCTAGAAAAATCTGCTATTACTTCTAAAATGTGGGAAGCTCATTTTTAAGCACAGTGCATTTGTTAATTAAAACCTATAAAATTGTATCACAAAAATAAACTCATGTGCTATGTCTATGTGTAGGATAAAGATCCCTCTACCCCACCCCCACCCCCCACACCCCTTGCATGTGACGTCACTATACCACAGGGCGTTGTTAGCATAGACCAATAAAAAATTATTTGGGTGATATTTTAAGATTACATTTCTGTCTTTTTTTTTTTCTTCTTACAGCAAACACAAAATATGGTATGTCTAATTTCCTCCAAGTTCCGTTTCCAGCATAACAAGCCTACCGTTTCTCGATTCTATACATGAAAATACTGTATCATTGCGCTCTAACACTGTATCCCCCCTAACACCTATAAAAAAAAATCGTTCGAACTACGGGCATGGATGATGTGATGTGTTACCCTCCAACCCTTTCCAATTGAACTCGCCTAACGAGATAATGCCGGTTTCCTTCTGCATGACAATTTCAAAAGGCGATATCAAAAGGCTTCGAACTTGCCAGGTTGCACCGTGGAGGTAGAACAAGGTGGCCTGTCCTGACTTGCCAGTCTGACTTTCTGCAGTTCGCGAGCACTTTTTTTCACCTTCAGTGCGTTTTTTTTTTTTTTTTTTTAAACAAGCTCTTGACAGAAGACAGCTAACTTTCAAAAAGTAGGTTCTGATAAATAAAGGTAAATAAATATGACAAAGAGGAAAAGGTCTAAGGTCTAGAAATTTTAGATAGCCTACAATTTAAAATTTGATGAAATGAGATAACTCAGGATGTTAAACATTTAAATCAAATAAAGCTACTTTCTCTTACCATTAGGTTATAAATTTGGTGCTTGGGCTACTACATAGCTATACAACATGTAGTTTTTATGAAAACAATTTTTTAGATAGAATTTCTTGTTAAGGTTATCCGCTGATTGGCTGATATATTTTTTAATCATTAACCTTTGCGCTTTCACATTACAGTATTCTGGTTAATGAAAATAATCGGCTGTGCGAAGTTTTTTAAGTAACTAATTAAAAATGTGTTCACGATCATTATATTAAATCATTATTAACGAAAATATTTCCATGGGTGGACTCACCTTCAACGGGGTCATAACAAATTTTACGCCGTTTTATTTTTCTTGTAATGCATAATTTGTTTTTAATTCCTTCCCAGTGGGTGTTCTTGCGACCGACTGTGTTCAACTCCTGTTCTATTGATCACAGGGCGAAGTGATGTTTTCTTAAGCTAAGTGCTTATCAAAACCAATGAATATTATTTTTTTCCAAATGAGCCACCATAGGGAGTATACAAGTGCTAATCGATGAGCCACATTAAAGTTAGGTTTAGAACTACCGTGAAGGTTTTAGTAGTGAGACAAGTTCTAGTTAGTTTATATCAGTAGCATAGTATTTGTACTAGCCTTACAAGAAGGTAGTCAAGGGCCGTACCAAAAATACTAATATCAATAGGCTCGAATTACGTCACTTCCTTGTGACCGATTTTCACCCTTACATCACAGATCTATTACCCCCCCCCCCCCCCCCAATAAACGTAGCATTAAGAAAGAGTTTTAACAAATATCCTACATGTAATTTTTATCCTCCCCCCCCCCCACTAATCTTGTACACACCGCTAGCCATGTGTGTAAAGATCTCATCAACAGAAACAACAATCTGGTATGGCTTTAACATTAAAGACCAGAACTTCAGAGAATTCTACTGTAGATTTCAACAAAAAAGAATAACTGTTAGTATTAACCCATTTAGCCTTTATTTATCCCCCCCCCCTTCAACTGAACAACGTGTACATATTCAGTCTGTCATTATATTTATGTATAGTCAAGTACTCTCCAGTGGCCCTATTTAAAATCAACCGACCTCCAAGTTCGAAATGATACATTGATAGATTATAAACCAAGGGAGGCTACCCGTAAATCTGGGAGTAACATGAGTGTTGTCCCTTCTTTTAGTTAACATGGCTAAAAATTAACACTAAGTTTAAATATTCTGCATCACTTTGTATAAGAGACCATGCATTGCATTGGGTAGGCTTATGGACGAACGATGCCTTAGGACTCCTAAAAAACCAAAGCAAACAAGCTTAACCTAAAAAAATTAACTCTCCATAAACAAATGACAACTAACTATAACTATTTTTTTTTATTTATGGAATCATGGACAGCATGACAAAATAACAAACCAAAACGAAAAAAAATAACGACTGAGGACAACATAGACTTCACCATTTAATGCCCAACATTAACATTTTTACCTTTTACACAGCTTGTTACAGAAAGTTTAATTTCTTTACATTCCTACAAGTACGTCAGTCTTCTTTTATCAAACCCAGGTTTCTAAACATTCTTAACCATAGTGCACTAGAGCCTGTAGGCATCAAGAACTGGGGGGAGGGGAGCAACAAACATAACAATATTGCAGCACACTGAATTAACCAACGTAATTTTAAACAATAAAAATGAATTCGTAATAATTATAACTTACAAAAAAAAAAAAGAATATATAAGAAAATGAATTACAGACTCCCATATGTAGATCTTTAAAACATTTCCAATACAAGAAACGTAACACTTTTTACAGTAATTTTATTTATTTTTTTCTTCTTTCATTTCTTTGTCTTTTTTTTTTAATTTTTCTCTCATGATTTTTATTATTTTTTTATGATGAAATTTTTTGTATTTTTTTGTCCTTTATTAGATGTTTTTTAAACAAAATATGTGTACATAATCTCAATTGTATTATAAGCACCACAAGACAAGCCTCTTGTAAGAAGTTCATGCTTTAATAAATAATTTTTAGAAGAAACAGAATTTACGTTTGATTAATTTTAATAAAAAAGGTGAATAAATGAGCTAAAATAATATCTAAAAATATATATATTATGCAAAAGTAATTTAGCAGTGAACTTAAACTCTGAGACTTGTTTTATTGTGCTTATTATTACATCAGAGTTTAAAAGTGTATAAGCTGCCAGTTTGGTTTTATTTTGGTATATAAATAAATGCGAGGAAAAATAATATCACAGGGGGCAAGCATAGGGAGGGTGAAAATGACTAAACAATTATCTGAATGATGGCAGTTTCTTAAGTATTATTCATCTTTTCCTGATACATATGGCATTCATAATAAAAAATTAATAGCATATAAAATACAAGCCTATAATACAATTAAAATTAACAAGACTTTTATCAACTATACAGGTTGTTAAAATTAATTTAACAAATTACACATTTTAAATCTAAAAAAAAAATCCAGATCAAACTATATATTGCTTGTTCAGTTGTAGCCAAATCAGGGTAAATTTTTAAAAACTTAATAGGCACAGTAAGTAGAACAACTTTGATAAATTTAGATCTGGTTTGGTAAACTATACATTACTTAACAACCTGAGTTTACAATAGCATAGTTTATGACAGTGTGTTAATTTTTTCATCACACAACATTATAAAATAGCATCTGCATGCACTATAACAATGACTTCTCTAAAAAAATAATCTTAAGTTTTTTTTTTAAACAGAAAGCTGGATTTGAATTATCAATTTATAAATTAAATCTAGATCAGATTACTGACATACAAGCTTAGCTTATTTAAGATTTTGATTTTCTTTTAAATCTAAATAAATGAACATATCAATCTACAGAAAAAAATGCTTTCAACTTGCAGACTAGAGGCAACCATATAAACAAAAAAATACATGTCTGGTTAAACAAAAAAAACTAATTATAACAATTACCTCTGCACTAGTTCATTTCAACCTGTCTATAACCCCCAATATCTGCACTATGTACGCCTCCAAATCTACAATACGTACGCCCCATTCAAATAAACAATTATGCTTTGTGCACACCCTGTGAAAGGTAAATAAACCATTTCCAATAGTTCTGCGAGCACTAATGAACTTTTGAAGCATAGCACTTGAACACAGACAAGAAGAACAAAATGGAAATACATAATACCAGCACAAGAACATAAGAGAAAAAAAACGAGCAGTGCTTTTTAGATAACAGCTTCAGCGTGTGAGCAACCCAGAGCTTATCACCTGTGGTAATGATAAGGGTCATTGCTGTTGTTGTAAGGATACTGAGATGGTTGTTGTTGCTGATCCAGGTTGGGAGGCAGCTGATTTGGTTGCATCATTGGTGGGTGCATAGGCTGAGCATTGGGTGGCATGCCATAGTAATTCATTGGCAATGGCTGTAAAATGAGATGTCATCTATTACTAAAATAGAACTATATTTTTAAAATTAATGTTATTGCAAGATATATTAAAAAAATTTACTAATGGCGCTATTTAATAGACATCAGTGACTTGGAAATTTTAATTTGGAAAAACTTTAAATTTTTTAAATTTGAGTTGATTAACTTGATTGGCGGTAGAAAAATTCTTTAAACATTCATCTATATTAGAAAATTACACCTATTATATTTACCGGGAAACCGGGATGCATTTGATGAGGAATAATTGGTGGCTGAGACTGTGGGATTATGTGTGGGTTTGGAGGAGGGGGAGGCTGATAACTCTGAATATAATTCTGTTCCTGCAGAAACTCTTCATAAGCAGCCTCCACTTCATCCCCCATCCCTCCATCATCGTTGACATCATCACTGAAATAAAGCATCATCCTACACATTAAAATCTATGTAGTATACTCAAAGGGAACAGAGACAAAGTAACTGCTGCGAGATGAGAATTCTTTACAGAAAATTAACTGCAAAGGATGGTCACTTTCAGCAATGACAGAACTTTATGTGGTTAAATCAAAGACAGAGCTATAAAATCTTAAACTCACACTGAGAAAAGAGGATACAAAGAGCACATTGAAAATATAAACAAAAATATTTTTAGATTTCTGAAACTATTTAGGCTGTCTTTGCTATATTTATTTTTACTGCCGGCAATGTCAAACTGCATTAGTTTAAAGAAAAAGTTTTATACTCAACATTTATTCCCGTTCCTAAAACACATTAAAAAGTTTTTAATTTTAGAAAACTATTTATATTTTTAATTTTTTTAGGTAAAAAAAAACAACTTACAGCTGATAAGATTCATAGCCAGTATCATTGTAATTCCATGGTCCAGCCTCTCCTGTTAACCCATCTTGTTCAGCTTGCCACTGCAAGAAAGCTTCCTCTTCCTCTTCATTCAGGACATATGCACCTTCCTCTGTTTCTTCATCAGGTAAACCTGCCTCTCTTCGACTGCATATACTGCCATCATGGTTATAGAAAACTGGCTCGAGGCCCTAATATACAAAGAAAAGTATTTGTAAACTTAATATCATGAAAATATTCAAAACTCCTAATGCTATTAGAAAACTGTGGGTTAACTTTAAATATAACTCGTGCATTTACCTGTAAATTATTAGTGTCTGATGTAAATTGAAAAGCTTTTTTTGGTGGAGAAGATGAAGTTCTGTTCCATTCACCATCTCTCAGTTTTATGACACTTCCAATAAGCAGTTTAACATTCCTAAAAGCATAACAATAACTAGTCATAATGTTTAACATGTATTAAAAAAGGTTTTGAATTTCTTCTTCATTCTTAATATTGGAAGGGATTCCCTCCAACACAAATAAGTATTAAGTATCAACTTGTTTTGTGCCATACAGGCAGTTGGCTCCAATTTCAACCTGCTTTTCTTTTTGGACTTGCTTCAATAGCCTGTGTCCAACCAATAACAAAATACAAGGCAGCTGTTGGTTGAATTTGGAGTTGACTCTCCTAGAAAAGTTGCTGTCCCCAGCTATCGAGCCTCTTCTGTCCGGGGTTTCAATTTAGACTTTTTGGTTAAGAAATCATGAGCTTTATAGACTCAACCACCCCAACCCAAATATTCTAACACTGCGTTAGTTAAAATACTGCAAGTTAATAACTTACTCAGGTAAATCAGGACTCTGTTGTAATGACTTAAGACTATCAAAAATGCTGACAAATTTCCCACACTGTACTGGATTGTTTTTTACAACATTATCCATCAGACTTCCAGACAACTGGTAATTAATACATAAATTATTAACTGGATAAAAACATCAAATTTAGCTATAAACTGTGACTATGCTAAAGATATCAACCGATATAAAAAAATGTAAGCTACCTGTAAATTTTTAAGAGACCCATGATTAACTGAGATTATAAACATAGATTGGGTAGGCCCCTACTTGGCAACACCAAAATTTACCTTCAGCATATGGCATGAACATTTCACATTCTGCTCAGTGGGTTTAGAAAGCAAAGTCTGGATCAAGTCCATTAGAATGTCAGGAAGAAATTGAAGAGGCTGGTGACTGCCATCAGGAGTTTCCACCTAATTTTTTTAGTAAAAACGTGTAGTTGTCAAAGAGAATAACAAACTGTAGCAAAACAAAAGAGCATGGACGGGAGTTTTATAATTTTGAACAAAAAATTAAAACCTAGCACTAACTAAAGTTTCCTAAATAGGAATCTAACACTTGTTAATGTGATAATGATTGAACTAAATAGGACACTTGCTGATGAGGTAAAGCAAATGTATAAATAAAAAAAAAATAATAAAGTTAAATAGCTTTTTTAATTAGACCAACTCTTTCTTACTTCTACATTTAGGAAAATTTCAGCCATGAACATTGATAATCCTCTCAGTCTATCCTGATCCTCACGACCGCCCTGAATAAAATCTGCACGTTTGGCATACTCTGCCTGACATCTGAAAAAAAATAATATATAAAAAGAGGTAATTCATTGCTCCAAGCGTAGTTTAATTAGCAATAACAAGCTAAATGATTTTAATAAGATCTAACCTTTTCATAAAAATTTTATTAAATCCCGAAAATGAAGGATTGCTTTTTAAATTGCTGGTGAGATACTGACAAATTCTTGCACCAGTATAGCGAAAGTTTTGCTCTTGAATACTCTGGAATGAAGACATTACAGTTTTAAAGATATTTAGTAGTTAAAAATTGTGACAAAAATAAGAGTTCATTTTAAAAATAATTTTTTTTAAATTGTGCACAATATTTTTTTAACTGAAATAATATTTCGTAATAAAAAGATGGAACCTGGAAAGCTCATTATTCTCAAAATAATGCAACTGGTAAATTTTTATATATTTCCCAGTTATTAAAAGATTTTAACTGATTCACATGTACCACTTACTGCACAAGTATTAACATATTACAGGTTGTAAACTGGTATTAAAAATATCGTCAACAAGGTGAAGTATACTCTGTTAACAATTGAGTCAACATAAATTCAAAACAAACCTGCTTAAACAAATTCTCAACCATGTCATTTACAATGTCTGTACATTGGGGATTGCGCTGAATCATTTCACACACAGGGCGCAAGTAATCTTCCATGTTTCCTGGATGCATGTTCAGTACATACAAAGAGTGGTTAAACCTATCTAAAATAGGGTTACCAGTGCTTTCTGATGGTGCGTCATATGTTGAATATTCAGAGTAGTCAGAGTCTTGCAGGTTCATTTGGTTGAAGTAATAGCTTGTATTGTCAACTTCATAAGAGTAATTCTAAAAAAAAAGTATAGAAACTTAAATTAGCAATCTGATGAACAAATAACAATTTTGTAAATGTGTTTAAAAAATATGGTTCCAGTAAGTTATCTTCTACAGCAACCATTTACATTGTTTCTTTATGAATGTTCAAAAGCAAACTTAGAACGCATCTATCATTATACCTGAATGGCTACTTAAAACATGCACTGAGATTTACTTTGAAATTTTAAACTTTTAATCCAATTCTTTCCCTATTTACAAAAACAAATATGGCTTTAGAAATGGGCTACTGGAACACATACTTGATAACATTGGTCAAAAGAGTTATACTCTTCTGGGCCTCTAGGCACAAATTCTTCAGCACTAACCGACAAGCCATAGGAGTCATCTGAGTTATACTGCGAGCTGTCATAATGCTCCGACTGATAAACGGGCTAGAAAAATGGGAAGAAAAAAAAAGTTCCAAACTGTTCCAGTTGTACACTTTTTTTTAAATCCAAAATTACCAGCATAACTTCAATCATCTTCCAGCTTTCAAATTACACATTGTGCAAATTCTATATCAACTTGTCAACTTTTCTTCTTGTTCAAATTATTTTTAACTTTTACTTCAATTACCTATAGTAGTATATTAAATATAATTTCAAGCCAGGAAAAAAAAAATATTTGACAAATTTATTTGCCCCTTATTAAAGTCAGCAAAAAAAAAAAACTGGTCTGTGCCACTGAGCATTTATTTATGTGATAAAAAGTAAAACAGAAATTTATTTATGTGATAAAAAGTAAAACAGAAAGATTTCTGTTGGCAACAACACCAAGTGACTTGACTAGCAGGCTCAACAAGATGCATAAAATCATAAGAAAAATAAACCTGTGCCCGAGGAACAAATTCTTTAGCATCTGCAGATAGCTTTTGGCTTTTGATTTCAGGGAGTGTCAATGGTTGTGGATATGCAGCTGGTGGCACAAAATTACTTGCTGATGGTGGTGGCTGAGAGTAATCTGCAAAATAAGAAACAAAAGCTATAGCTGACTAAGTTTACTTACAATTAGAGGATTTAATTAGCATTTAAGTTTGTGGTCATGACATTTACCATACATTTATTTAATTAGTTTTTTTTTTTATGATGATGAAGAGATCTGTAAATCATACAATTAATTCTTTACTGATTTAAAATGGGACTTTCTAGCAACTAATTAACAAAATATAGACCGATCATAAGCGAAATCAAGATCCACACCACAATATAAGCAAAAATTGTAAACCGAAACCTAACCTAACAACCGAAAATCTTACACTAGACTTATATTTAAGGCTCTATTTGACTTGCCATGCTCATATTCATTATACTTTCTAACCACTTGGTGTCAGCTTTATAGTTAAGTTAAAATAATGATACATTAATTTTGTTAAGGTTTAACAATAAATAAAAAGTATCATTTTCTAGGTAATAATTCCATGGACAATAAGTGAAATGAAAAAAGCTGAGCCAAGGTAGTAGTTTTAAGTTTCAGTAGTAACTTTTAACTAAAAATTTATAATAACTAGTTTTCTTAGTCGTCCAACCAATGTTTTAGTTTGAGATCATTTCTGCACTGCAGAAAATGGCCTCTACTTTGCAATGGTATAGGTTAAATTAGGATAAAATATAATTTTGTTAATGAGACACAGACAGTCCATATACATTATTTACATTACAGGGCAATTATAGGGATACACAAAGTTAATATTAGTTAAGCCCCCTGATAAACAATTTTAACAACTTCAACTTAACCCCAATACGGCTATTATTTCATGCAATGATTTCTTACAATAACAAAAGCATTTAAAGTGACTTGAAAATAAGATATATTTAAGAAAACAGTGCTAGCAGTGCTATTATTTATTCTGTTGTATTTTTATGAGAAAAAGTAATAAGCTTTACGTTTGTAAACCATGCACTCTAAAGATATAATAATTATCGAGGGTTTGATAGTGTCCTAATGTTTTAATTAGGCCTAATAATAATGCATCATTACCTTTAGCAGTGCACAATGCTATTCAACTGTCAATGAAATATGCCCATTTTAAATTAGTTTTAATCAGTTAGGCCAATATGATGAATATGGCCTAATAGATCCATTTCCATCATATTTTATATTTTTTTCCCCTCTCTTAGCAAAAATCTAGCATTAGTGATTTTTATTCTTTCAGCAAATATGCCTGCAATCACGTCACTAACTAGAAAAAATAGCTATTAGAATAGGTCTAGGTAAGCCTATACAATTTGAATTTTTTTTAACCTTTCATGAATAACAGAAAAAAATCAAAGTTATGAATATTAAAATAGCAGCCAAATGTATGAAGGCATTTGATGGGTTCAAACCAGCAACTTCCAGCACGACAGCTGCGCACTTCCCTCGACTACATTGCTTCATGCCGTAGACATTTTTAATATTAAATGCCTCTTATAATAGTTCGTCTCGTTACCAAAACCGGAAGTCAGAACCTGACCCTGAAACATCACGGTCCCTTTTTTTTTTGTATTTTAAGTTTTTTTGGGGGGGTCCTATATAAGACAAATGAAAACTGCTAATCTCGCAAAATCTCATCATTATTTTAATGAGAGATGCTAAGAAAATGAATACCATGCCTTAAAATGCCAGAAAAATTTGCGAGATATGTAGTTCTAATTAATACAAGCATTTTTTGTGGAGCACTCTCAGGAAAAAATGAACTGCAACGAAAAACGACCGACCACCGGGCAAAAGCGCCAGACAGTTTAATATATATTTGAGATATTTACCATGATTAATTACATTAATGCAGTTTACTTTTTCCAAAATCCAATTCCCACATGAGTAACCATGTGACAATTTTTCTCTGCTATTTTTAGTAACATTACGTCCTTGTTGCGATAGTGGTGAGATATGAACAACAACTAATTTTTTGTTTTTTTTGCGGAATGAACTGTGAAGTCTAGTATTTTAATTATAATTCTGTTGTAGCATTAGCAGAAAATGTAAAATTGTGGACATCATTATTGTATTAAAGAATTAGTAATTTTATTAGAATATTGATTTTTTTTTCTTCCCTGCAAGTAGCCCGACTGCACTGTTAGTTTCATTGAACATAGTTCGTGACCGGTCGTTAAGCTTGTAAATACTACATACTTCGTGGCCTACCCGTCTATATAATTTATATTAAATTATATGTAGTTTTTAATCAGGCCTAAGTATTGTATTTTAAACAATGCTTATTCTGTGCCTTTTTGTGCTAGATCTAATTAGACCTACTGGCAATGTTTTATTTTTAGACTTGGACAACCTCGTTACTGCTGTTGTGTTAGTTAAAAATATACGAATTGTGTGTAAATTTACGTAGTTACTACGTACAGCGATATCAATTAATGAAGTAGTATTTATTTCCTTTTAGCCGTCTATTGATACAAAATGTCTAATATTTTATTACCAATACATCGTGGTGTGGCAGAGTAAACAGAACAAGGCAGTAGGTGACCTAGAAGCTCAGAGTTTGAATCCGAAGTAAATCAGTTGTGCTTTATTTTATTTTTTTCACATAGGAAACACCACGAGTGGTTTTATTTTTCTTTCTTGACGATTATTACCTCCCCCCTCCCCTCCGTCACAAAAAAACCCAGACCCCCTAAAATGACGTCACACCTCAGCCTACAACCTTCCACCCCACACACACAAAATTGAATTGCAGTTAAATTTTTTTTTAAAACATCGATATTTTTCTAAAATCTTGTCAAAATAGATTATTTCAATCAACTCCTATTACAATTTATTAAAACAGTTTTCTAAAATGCGAAATAACGTCTAAAATTTGTTTTCTAACATTGCTTTTTTACAATGCAAAAGTGTGACGTTGCACAATCTGAACCCTCCCCCTCATCACACACCGTCACAAAATTACGGAACCCCCTCCCCTCTATGAGTGTGACGTCATTTATGGACGACCCCTTATGCCTTTTAATACTTCTATTCAGTTTAGTTGAAATCGGAACACTTATTTGTACAAAGTGTGCATCTCTATTTTTGTAACCAACAAACAAAGCAATTCAGTCAGTCTCTTTGTTGTTTTAATTCATTTGTTAAAACAAAAATACAATACAAATATATAAATCGTGTTTTCCTAATGTTTTGGTGTGTTTCGGCTGTTATAATAAAATACGCTCGACTGGAGGTAAACGACAAGTGGAGAATAAAATACGCTAAAATGGAGTTTTACCAGATTGGCATATGTCTAGATCACCTGGCTTAGACCTCCCGCAATAATTGTTAGTAACATGGAAATGTTATTCCATAATATTTTTTTTACATAGGCTAATAATAATAAGTTGATTACCAGGTTTTGTCTGGGGTTCTGAATTTTGACGTTGTTGCTGTTGTTGATCACGCTCTCTAACTAAACTTAGCACTCGACTTTCTGTAATAACTTTCGGTGGTCTTGGACTAGAATTATTAGTATTCCCTTCCGCCGCAGAATTATGGTTCCATCTTTGGTTAGAGAACTGGCCATTCGTCGTATTTTCTCCAGAAGACATTGTGTTGAAACTTTAAAGATTATGAAATCACATACGTTATTTTAAAAGCATGAGTTACACGTTCCCTACCATAAGCTTATTTAGTTAAGTTTGTTAGCCATTTTGTAAGCATTTCAGGCCAAATTTTGGCCATTTCTAAAGTGCAAAAATTAAAAATCTTTAACTTAAAAATACACTAAGCGCATGAATAAATAATTTATTTTGAATCTTAAAAAGTTTTTTTTTTAAAAGGCTGCATTAAAATCTTGTTTAACGTGATCTGTGTAATGTTAGTTATCTAGGGTTTTAAAAATACCTCCTGGTACTTGCAGAAGATTGGGCAATAACTCGACAGCCTAGCATGGCCTAGTACAGAAAAACTGTTACAGACCAAAATGGTTTTTTAAAATACTATGGCGTTGTACGTGTTATGAACTTACACACGTAAATAATTGTAACTGAATTTTTTATTCGCTTGCTGTGTGCAGGCAACCATTTTTATGAGTTTATGTTTGAAATGTGATTTGTTTCTTTTCGGTTTTAAATGATGGTTGAAATATTCTTTAAGATAGTAGATTCTAATCTAGATCTAAATATAGATTCTAGTAGTATTAGATATTAAGGCTATTCTATCAAACATTCTAGATATCTAAGCATTAGCATAAAACTAGTGACATTTTATAGGTATGTAGATCTAGTTTCAATTTTTTCTTTCTCGTATATACGAAGTATATAGAAAGTATATAGAAAGTCTTGTAATTTTGCAAAAAAAAAAAAAATCGAGATTTTTGCAAATCTCGACGTTTTACACCTCACTGATACGGAAAAACATAATTTTGCAATCTTGTCCGTATGTCTGTGTGTGTAAACACGATAACTTGAGCACCGTTACAGCTAGGTTGATGAAATTTCATATATAATTATTTTATCAAAATCGTAGATCCCTATCAACTTTTGAGCGATTTCCGATAACCGAAAGTGGTACTTTTTCTACTATGAATTTTTCAAAAGCCTATAACTTGAGTACTATTTCAGATAGATAAATGAAATCTCACATGTAAGTAAAAGATCTAATTCTCTACCTTCTGTCAAATCTTGAGTAATTTCCGTTTGCCGGAAGTACTAATTTATGCTATTTCCAATTTCTCAAAAAACGCATGTAAATTTATAAAGTACTAATAATATTGCGCACTATTATAAACATCTTTATTTGACGTTCGCTTGGTGCGCAATTCTTTTTTCTATGAGATTCTATTCTATTTTAAAAAGTTTAAGTATTTAAAATGGATTAAAAATCATAACTATATCTCGAGTTCCCATCTCCTGTTGTTTTATATAAGAACGAGCCGACCCGCGGCATATCATACGCCGCTATTTAGTTGTTTTATTTTCTACTTTTCAGTAATTCATAATTTGTGAATTCGACAGTACCAATGCTGCCACTGAAAATATTTGCTTTAAAACACTATCAGTTTGTCGTTAAGGACGATACTACCCCCACCCTCCTTTCCCCCAACCCCTACCCTACCCTACACCCCCCCCCCCCCCCCGTGAAAGCAGCCTCCTCTTAGTTACCTCCCCTAAGTTTACAATCGTTTCAAACTAAATATCTGCCCCTAATAGCTGTCACTAAACCCGGCTCTACGAATGTAAACATTTAGCGTGAACCACAGCTCACCAGACCATGTAGGGGTGCGGTGGTAGGGAGCGCGCTTACAACTTGCTTTCTAGCGTCTCCAAGAAGAGAATTATATATATAGATATTTGAGAAAGTTTAGGGGAGATCACTCCCGGTTTATTTTTTTCAAAACCATTAGATCTAGACCTTTAACCGTAAAACGATAAATAGATCTTTTATTTGGGTGTAGGTCAAAAGGCCGACATCCAAAAGGCCGACAAGACAAAAGGCCGACACGGACAAAAGGCCGACATGGACAAAAGGCCGACAGCCAAAAGGCCGACATGCCATAAGGCCGACAGCCATAAGGCAGACAGACCATAAGGCCGACAAACCATAAGGCCGAAAAGCATAAAAAATACAAATATCGCAAAATATGTGTTACTGCGTAGCTCTTATCTTGACAACCATCGAAATAAGGCATAAAAATAAGGTGAAACGATCAAGAGAAGAGACGGTGCTAGTTGCTATCCTTATAAGGTGAACCATCGGGTCAAACGACTGGAGATTACGGGATTAACACCTAGATATTGCAAAATGCTGTCACTGCTGTCTTTCATAGCTCCTTCTATGTCAACGAGGTGAGACAACCATCAAAGAACCAAGTCAAAAGCCGCCGGCATCATCGCCCACATGCAACAAGGTGGAACGCGAAGAGACAATGCTAGTTGCGATCCTTATAAGGTGGACAATGGAGATGACGGGAGTGTACAAAGGATAAACAGATAGGTGGCGTTACCACCATATTTCGCAAAGAAATCAAAGAAACCGAATAAAGTAGACCGATCACGTGACTTGACTGGACCACATGTTAAATACCGACAAACTTTGAATTATGTTTGCGAATTGCGTGAAATGGATTCATTAATTCTGTTGTCATTGTGATACAAGTGTGCCAAAATTAATAAGTTATTTTTTGTTTTTTGTGTAAACTTGTGATTTCCCTATATATGGACAAACATATATCGGCAAGAAGATCATTAATGAGAAAATTAAACAGTCGTATATAATAACATATTTTAGATAGTAAACATGTCTGTAATTGTTGTTTTTTGTTTTATAAAACTTGTCGGCCTTTTGTCTTGTCGGCCTTTTGGCAGTCGGCCTTTTGTCTTGTCAGCCTTTTGTCTTGTCGGCCTTTTGTCTTGTCAGCCTTTTGTCTTGTCGGCCTTTTGTCCATGTCGGCCTTTTGTCCGTGTCGGCCTTTTGTCCATGTCGGCCTTTTGTCCATGTCGGCCTTTTGTCCGGATCCCCTTTTATTTAACTTGCTTCGTCTGTCAGTCTGTCGTCATAGATAGAAAAGGGCGAGCGAAATTTCGGAGACTTCTATTAACAGACCATTTTCTCTTAAATTCGGCACGTGGGTAAAAGACTTAAAGATAATGCAATATAACATTAAATTTGACTTAAATTGTTTTTATGAATTAATTAAAATTTTCTGAAACTAGTAGGCTGTCCTACTACTCTTTTCGCACTACCGTACGCGCATTATCATGTTCATTTCGTGCGCAATAGATTCTAGTCATGCAACTCTATTGTAAATAAAACATTTAAAGTACTGAAAAAGAAATTTCATACAAATCTTTTTTTAATAATAAGCTTTTATGTAACAATGAAATAAAAGTAGAAAATAAATGATTTTCTTTAAAATAAATAATATTTAAATAACTATAAAGAAACGCGTTTCTTTATAGTTATTTAAATAGAAGTGTATTATTATATATTTAAAGAAAATAATTTATTTCTTCCTTTTAAGTGCATTATTACATAAAGATTGTTGTTAAAACGTTTTTAATACATCCAGGTGGCTAGCACTGTGGTACAATTTGCAACTGACCCCAGACCCCAGTTAGGTAGCCGCGGAGGAAATTTCGTGTAGCCCAACAACACACTAGCTCCTGGCAGAATTACTTTCAGGCTTCTCTTCAGGGGACCGTGACTCCCCTAGAAACACGACTGCATCCTTTTTTAATTCTGAAATTTTGCGGTCAAAGGGAAATAACCAAGTTAATAGTTTTTTGCTAAATAATCTAAACACGGTTAACCCTTGTAATTCAAAAAGTATTAATATCCCTTATTTAATTAATTATATTATACTGGAAGCCTTTGTGGATTATTCTCTTCAACTTCCCAAAGTTCAAAGGCGATGCGATGAATGGTATAGTAATGCACAGAAACACGACTGCATCCTTTTTTGCGATTCTAAAATTTTACGGTCAAAGGGAAATAACCAAGTTAATAGTTTTCTCATAAATAATCTAAACACGGTTAATTCCCTTGAAATTCGAAAAATTATTAATATTCCTTATTTAATATTATTATACTGGGAGCCCTTGTGGATTATTCTCATCAAGTTCCCAAAGTTCAAAGGCGATGCAATGAATGGTAAAATAATGCACAGAAACACGACTGGATCATAATTTTTAATTCTGAAATTTTACGGTCAAAGGGAAATAACCAAGTTAATATTTTCGCTAAATAATCTAAACACGGTTAATTCCCTTGAAATTCAAAATGTATTAATATTCCTAATTAAATATTATTACACTGACAGCCCTTGTGGAGTATTCTAATCCTTCCCAAAGTTCAAAGGCGATGCGATTAATGGTATAGTAATGCACAGAAACACGACTGCATCCTTTGTTGTTTTTTTTTCAATTCTGAAATTTTGCGGTCAAAGGGAAATAACCAAGTTAATAGTTTTCGATAAATAATCTATACAGGTTAATTCCCTTGAAATAAAAAAGTATTAATATTCCTTATTTAATATTATTATTTTCAATTCTGAAATTTTGCGGTCAAAGGGAAATAACCAAGTTATATTGTTTTCGATAAATAATCTATACAGGTTAATTCCCTTGAAATCAAAAAGTATTAATATTCCTTATTTAATATTATTATACTGACAGCCCTTGGGGAGTATTCTCATCAACTTCCCAAAGTTCAATGGCGATGGGATGAATGGTATAGTAATTCATAAAGGACAGACACAGACCAAGAGCCAAACATTAATAATAAGATCTAAGAGAGATTTATCCAAATGAAGTTGATCAAGAATAATTTGATGTCTATTTTAAAAAGATATTCCATATTCAAAACACACAGAAATTTCAATGAGGTGGGGATGTGTGACGTCTGATTTTTTTTTATGATATGTGACCATGAACCAGAAGGTAAAGCGTGAAATTATTTAATGATGAAGTCTTAAGAAGTGGTTAAATGTGATTTTAACAACAGAAAATGTCAATGTCTTCCATTTAGAAACAAAATCTGACAACAGCCTACTGTAGGCACACATGGACTAGTCCCCCTCATTCCACTGATGTGTCTGATGTTTTTTAAGAACAGTTAACTAAACAAAAAGTAGGTTGGGTGACTTTTTAAAAATACTCTTTAATTGAACAGTTTACATTTTCATCAAGATTACATTATCTTGAAGTTTAATCAACAGTTCATTGCCATTTTCGCAAGTACATTTTAAGTTACATTTACAGGCTAACCTGGCTTTATCAATCTAATTAAGTTGTGATTTAGTGTGCTAAAAAGACTGATTAAGAATAGAAGTCAGAATTTGTTTATCAAGGGATGTAATAAGACATCTTTGATGTGATTCTACGAACATGATCAGATAGCTTGTACTTTATGTAGAATTGATGCATAAAAGCAGTGTCAATACCAGATGTGTAATACTATTTACATGACTTGTAATATGACATTCAATGATTAGATGCTTAGCAATCTCAATGAGCACCCTCTATATTTGTTGAGTGAAGTCATGTTGCAAATGTTCACAAACACATTCATTTAACTCAATTTCATACCTCATACCCAGTTGTGTAAGAATATAAAGCAACCAACATAAATAAAAACAAAAAAATTTGACATGGCACCTATTATAAAAATGATTTTTTTATTCAACATTGGAAATACTTTGTCAGATGTTTTTATTTTTTTGTATTTACCAATTTTGAATGGTAATGTTCCATGTAAAAGTATTTACAAAAATGTGTAGTATATTGATACAGAAACAAGAACTTCAGACACAGCAACAAAATTGTCAGGGACTATTTAATGGTGATGCTAATGATTCTTATGTCATCATAAGGCTTATCCGTTTTAGGGTTGACTTTAACATTGCTGATGGTCTGAACCACTTCCATGCCTTTAACAACACGACCAAACACTGTGTGTTTGTTGTCCAGCCAGGGCTGTGGGAATAGAAAAATAACAACTGTAAGAACAAATGGTGCTGAAATGTTTAAATTTCAATTGGGATGAATTGATGATGTGGATAAATTGTGATCATGACACAATAGGTGAGAAATTCTACAATTTCCTATAAAATATAAAAGTGTAGCTCCAAATTTTTATTAATGTTAACTTTTTATTATAGCATGAAAAAATTAAGCACGCAAGTTCTAGAGAGCAGATCTGTTTCTGGTGTAGCTGCTTATAAAAGAATAGTGTGGTCAGTATAATTCTTAACTGACTTAATTGGCAATTGTTCAGGTTAAGACTGCACATTGCTGCACTCTAAAAGATGTTTTTTTTTTAAACTGAGTTAATGCCCTTAATTACTCACAGTTGGAACCACTGTGATGAAAAACTGAGATCCATTAGTTCCTGGTCCAGCATTGGCCATGCTCAACGTGTAAGGTCTGTCATGACGCAAGTTGGGATGAAATTCATCTTCAAATTCACCACCCCATATAGACTCACCACCAGTTCCGTTGCCTAGAGAGAAACATTTTGTAAAATGAGCTTTTGTATTTTTTGTAGCATGAAAACTACTGTTGGAATCAATGTCAGAAGTAAAACAAAGTAAATTATGAGTTTAAGATTCAATTAAAAATAGTTTTAAAATTAAATAATCAAGTAATTCAATCAATGTTATGGCAATACCAAAATAAATCTATGATAGAATCAATAATTTTATTTTATTACAATGAGAAATCAATCCTGTGAGAGCTAACAAATTCTATTCCATAAAGTAAATTTAAAAATCAAACACTTGTTTTTCTCACCTAAGGGGTCTCCAGTCTGAATCATGAAACCTTTGATGACTCGGTGAAACAAATGATTGTTGAAGTAACCATTGCGAGCGTGCACACAGAAATTTTCTGCTGTTTTTGGGCATCTGTCAGAACAAAAACAAAACATTTAGCCTTACTTTATCTTATGGGACAGTGTGGTCACATGGTAGAACAAATGACTGCGGTTCAAGTCCGTAGAACGTAAAGGTGGCTGGGCAGAGAGCTGGCAACATTTTTAATGCCTTATAAAACACATTCATACAAAATAACTCAAGAAGGTCAGAAATGTTCAATATATTTACTTAAAATAATGCAAAGGACTTACTCTTTGGCAAAAATTTTACAGTGAATGTCTCCTTGTGTGGTGTGAATAACACAGTTCTCTGAAACCCGCATGTATGAGGCATCCTGTAAATTACAAGCAGAAAATTCAACAAAACTTCTTGACAGGCCAGCTTTAAGATGGAAACTAAAGTGAGGGTAATCAGTTTTCTGAACACAATTTGTTAACATGACAAACCTGGGTGGCTGCAATAATTTCTTCTTTTGATGGTTTTTCATTGAACACATCTCTTTCACTGTCAGCACTACAACAAAAAGTTTAAAACATCAGTCAGTTACATTAAATGATAAAGTAAAATAAAAACAATTTCTTAATCCTCATCTACAACTAACTTATTAAATGATTTTTTTATTTTAGCTATAATTATCAATATTTCAAAATTGCCTCTACCACTTTTTTTTTCTCTAGATTTTTAGTAACTTAAGTGAAACAATTACAAAAATGTTTACAAAATAAACAGTAATTTATCAATAGTTTTAGAAACATCCCTACCTTCTTGAATCATCAGGCTCTCTCCTACTGAACAAAAAAAACCTGGGCTTTTTATACGCTGTACACACCAGTATTGGATCAACGAAAACGTTCTTCAGAATGGGGTTATCAGAGGCTGCCATTTCAGCGTCGATGGGCTGAGTGGTTTTCCCTGCACCCTGAAACAAGCCCAGGTGGAGAAATCTGATGTTCTCCGATTTACCCAGCCATCTGACACATGTGTTGGTGTGAAGGTTTATCACTGCAAACAAATTTTTAAAAGAAAATTTAATACTTACCTTAAACAAAAAAATAGGTTGTTTTTATTGACTATTACTGAGATTTTAATAAAATAAGAGTATTTTTTTTAAATATAAATTAAATAAATATATAAATATATATAAAAATTTTATACTTAAAATAAGGTAGTTTTTTTTTAAATATTTGAAAAAAAAGTATGGTACTATGTCTGAGAGTGAATCTAATGAAATACAAGGCAAAGCTGAGTGAAGTAATTTACAATTATTATGAAGGTCTCTTTATTGGTAACTATTTCAATTGTTTAATCGGTATAAGAGATCAAATCAAAGGACTCACCTTTGATTCCCAACATAGTTGCATATAACAAAAAATATCCACTCTCATCAAAAACTGAAATTTAAGTAGAAAATAAGTTGAGCTGTATAAACATTTACTTAAAGAAAATTAAATTTGAGACTAAAATATTTATTTTAAAATCACCTTAAAATAAGAAAAAAAGGACTTAAAATCAATAAGTCAATATTTAAACCTATTGTATTTAACTTTGCATTACCTAGGTTGCACTCATGATAGGTTGGGGATTTTTCTAAATCTTTTTCAACCGCCACTCTCCTGCTGAATTCCATATTAGGAATCTGTTGTTTTTGCTGAAATAAAATGAGTTATTAGACTTTTATTTTATTTTTAAATTTAAACATTTGGTTTAAGAAAAAGAATAAGCCTTATGGAAACAAATCTTTAATAAACACGTAAAATTAGTGTTAACAAACAAATGGTAAAATGTTAGCCTCCTAACATTATTCTTTCAGCCATGACAAGTTTGCAAAACAATATTTTTAAAATGCTGTTGCTTTACCCAAGACAAAATACCATTATTTATTGTATTGATCCTCATTAACAATTGATAAGCCAAGAGTAATTTACCTGCTGTAGTTCTGTAAACTGTTTAATCGACTCATCTAAAACTTTCCATAACTTTCCGGTCAAAACTTTATAAATACGAATCTGTAAAAAGTATTGCACGTTAATAATGTTAGTGGGATTTTCATTCAGATGATGTACTTAGTGTTGTGCTAACTTTCTAAACAAACAAAACTTACTTTTCTGTCAGTGGCTAAAACTGCCATGAGTTGACCATTAGGTGAAAATGTTACAGATAATGGTTCACATTTGCACTGGAGAGGGAAAATATACAGTATATTATCACATAAGAAATACTTTCTTTTCTAAAACAGAACCTTACATTTATTAACAAAGAGTTTTAAGAATACTTCATTATCACTGATATTCACAAACTCTTCTGATAACATTTGATCAACATATTATTATTGAAATTAGCTTTTTGGTAAATGTATAAATTGTAGCTGCTAAATAACTAGATAAAACCCAAAAATTAGTTGAGACATAACTTATATAACTAGGAAACAAAATTTGTTAACCAATGATCTCTTTATAGCCTTTTAACATTTAGCACTTACCTTTATAAAATCATACAAATCAGTGTCAGTTTTAAACTCCCACTTGAGATTTCTAGGAAAGCCGTAGTCATTTTTAGGACCAGACCAGTATTCAACCATGCCTTTTTTATCCGTAGAAACAGCAAACTCAAGAATATGGTTATACTGAAATTCCATTACAAAAGATGTGTTTCAAAATATAGAACTGCATACAAAAATGTAAGAATTCACCACTAAGAAGATTTTTAAAATTGTAAATTATTAATTATTAGCTAAAAATATATTAGGCAAAACTATTAGAAATATTTTTTTCAAACAATATTTACATGTATAAGAACAACAGGAGCAAAGTGAAGTTTTTCCAAAACATGAAGTGGTGTACTTGTCCCTCGTCCATCATAAATGTAAATTTTTGGAGTGTCTTTTTCTGATCTGTGAAATTATTCAATGAAGTTGACCATTTAATTAGATATCAAAGAATAAAACGATGGCTGGAATGAAATAGCAGTAAGCATTTTATCTATTTCAAGAGATTACTTATAAAATACAATAAAAAAATAATTCTATACAGGAAAGTACGGGTCCTTGTTTATTTTTAAAATATCTGCAATGAAAAAACACTACTACAGTAAAGAAGTTTTTTTTTGGTAGTGTTTTTACGTAATGTGAAATGTCATTACACTGCAAGTGTTGATACTGGGTCCCCAGCTTTGTACAACCAGCCAGCACATCCAGGATAAAAACCCAGTTTTAACATGTTGATCATATCTGTAGATAGTATAAATCAAGATAAGTAAAAAATCATGTCAGTTTAAAGATTTTTATGAATGGACAATAGAGCATTTGATTAATAAGTGTCAAAAAGGCTAGTTATAAAATAACTAGTTGCTAGTGATGATTTTTCCCCACTTACTTAATGCAACATTAAATATATCTTACCAAAGTTGAGTACATCAAAGACCTTAGCATTTTTGTCAGATGAAACAGTTGCACAGAGTTCACCATTAGCTGACATTGCCAGATCTTCCACTGTGCCTGTTTTAAAAAAAATATAACCAGTTGAGCATTTTATTTCATACTAAAAAATGCTTTATTCTAATAATTAAGATAAATAATAATAAAATTAAATCTATAGTAAAGCTAAGTTTTACATAGCTTTATTTTATCTTTAAAACAGAATGTAGTTAGAGTGTTGTTTCTTTTACCTAGATGACTCCGAAAGTGTTTGACAAATTCAATACCAGACTCGACTGATTTTTTCCAAAACTTTACATGGCCATCACAGCTGGCGGTGATTATAAACCCAGTTCTGTGTTTAAAAGCAAAGTTAAATTTTAGACCAAAACTAACATGTTAATACAAGTAAAATTGAGATATCGCTCAAATAAAGACATTTGTTTTATTTTTAAGTTAAAGCTGTATAAAAGTTACTTCAGTAAAAGAAAAAGGCAGTCTCATAGCTTTAATTGCCTTGTAATTCTTTTTTAAAACTGGGTAAGACATTTTTTGTTTCAAATTTAAAAAAAAAAAACATATGCTATAAAGAGGAGTTTATATTTTAATTGAATACAATCATTATTTTTTTTAAAGAAAAAAATGTGCTAACTTACTTGCTGACAGCTACATGGTTGATTACATCTCTATGCATGTAACTTTTCTCATAGTATTCTGCGCAGGGAAGACTGTCTAAATATACTTGCTCAAATGCCAAGGCTAAAATAATGATTGGAAATGTCTATATTATGTGAAATTTAATGCAGTTGAAGGTCTAACCTCTATTTTAATAATAACAACGTGTCAGTCATTTTAGTATTTGAGGTGTGGGAAGCTTGGTGCTTGAGTTCAAGTGTCATTAAGTTTTACTACAAATTCTCAAGTTAAAAAAAAAAGAAAACAATTCTTAAGCTTATCAAGTACTGTAACTAAAGAAACAAAAACAGCTGCTACTAAACATGTATTTTAAGCCAAAAATTGGTTCAAAAAGATGAATTTAGTAATAAAATCCAAATGATTTACCTAACCACAGTGGCTTACAAAATGGAATAGGGACTGAATTGGGATATTGTTAACAGTAGAATAGTACATTAGTTTCAGAGTATAGGGTTAATAATTAGTTATGGTTAACTTTGTAAGTGATGTAAGCTTATAGTTTATGGACAAACTGTAAGAGGTAAACACAACTAAAAATGGCCACTATTGTGAAATAGATATGATTATAAACTTAGATTTAGCAAATCAGAGTAAATAATTTCAAATTGTAATGTGTGTAAAATTAAGGCTTTCGGGTATATTATTCACACAGGCTGGTTTGAAATCAAAGTGGTATTTTAGAGTTATCAGTTATTTGATCAGAAATACAAGAATACATATAGTTGGCTTACTAAAGCGTCGCTTGAGAGACAACGAAATTAGATAAAAAGTACACCTGACAATTCTCAAATAACAGACTTAAATAGAAACGGGTAGTTTGATTTCTAAAATTGACGATGGCTTCATAATCATTAGTTTTATCCCTCTACCATATAATGAAAGTGAAACTGGTTGCCACTTTAGTAATGCTCTTCTACTCTTCTAAGTATGAGTAAAAAAACGGCAGTTATTTTGAGCGAAGTGTCTACTCGGAAGAAGATTTTTTCTCCCCAACATCTCCATTTAGTCGGCAAAAGATAGTTCTGCGCATGCGCAGTGACCTATGGATAGGGTTAGGGCTAGAATGAGGGTTAGGATTAGGGATAGGGTTAGGGATAGGATTAGGGCTAGGGTTAGGGATAGGATTAGGGCTAGGGTTAGGGTTAGGGATAGGATTAGGGATAGGGTTAAGGATAGGATTAGGGTTGGTGTTAGGGTTCTGCGGTTGTAAACACACGCATGCGCAGTACCATCGAAAACATTGCCGCTAAGGCAAGTCGTAGTTTCTCTCCATTGCGCATGCATATCGCATGCGTATCTTATTCCGACTAGAATTGGATTATTTAGAGAGCCATTTCTTTGAGAAATTTCTGAAATGATAATTCCTGAACTGGACATAGCATACTCATCATAGCTCATTTATCATATGATAATCAGCATTTAAGACTAACGAGTGTGAAAAAAATTCTGTACTGCTGGTACTCATGTACTGGTACTGTGGCAGCGTTCATGTTGTCAATAGCCCTGAGGCTGAGCTGAGGGGAAAACAGTAGCTAAGCCACAAGGTTGCATTAATCATTTAAGTTTGAATAGAACATACTTTTGCGTTTTTTAGTCTTGGCAGCTTCGTTAGGACTTGGTCCAACCCAACCATCATCACTGTCATTATTATCTTCATTAGATTTGTCTTTTCCTTCGTCTGCATCTCGTTTTCCTTTTGGTTTGTCTGCCATTTTGAAAACTTTGCTTGTTATTAAACTTTCAATGCACAAGAGCTACTAAATATCGACCGGTGTCGCAGTCAGGATTGCATCAAATTCAAATTTCAAATTTATTCAAACAACGGTTACAATTGTAGGCACAAAGGCCTTTTTTCACATTGGCCGTTTAAACAAATAAAGCAATTCAATAACACATAGCAGTAACACATAGCACTGAAAATGTGGAATAAAGAAACAATGGTACATAGCTATCATACATAATGAGATAAAAAAGAGAATATAATAGATGAATGAGAAATGTTACAATGAGTCAGTTAGGTCATTAAATAATTTTAGTTTTAATTTAGATTTGAATATATTTTCAGATCTAGATAGCTTTATTTTATTAGGAAGATTGTTCCACAAATTAGAACCAGAGTAGGCGAAGCTATGTTTTTGGAAAAAGGTTGAATAAGGGAATGGTAAATTGAGACGACGATTTAATTTTATGTTAAAAGAAAATAGATCTGATAAGTAAGAGGGGGCTGTTTCGTGGAATATTTTATATAAGAAAATTGATTTAGTATATATTATCTTTTTATTTAATGGAAGTATTTTAGTTGTAAGAAAAGAATCCATACTACTAGACAAGCCAGTAACCAGTTTTATAGCCCTTTTTTGTAAAGAAAGAAGAGGACGCTGCTTAGATATAAAGCTGCCGCTCCACACTACAGAAGCATAATCCAACCTGGATTGAATAAAAGCCTCATAAAAAACCAGCCTGCTCCTATAGTTGAGAAAGTTCTTTATCCTTGCTAACTGAAAGGTTGTCTTTAATAAGGACATTCTTAGAAAATGAATATGGTCAGACCAAGTGAGGTTGTGATCTATAAACAATCCTAGGCATTTGTAACTGTCTACCTGTTCAATGTTTGAATTGTCTATAGTAATGTTTAATGCGGTGGATGGAAGACGAAGGCGTTTCTGATGAGTTGTAATAAACATTGACTTGGTTTTATCGGGGTGAAGTTTCATTTTGTTAAATTTTGTCCAAGTTGCAAGCTGATTGGCACATGTTTGAAGTTTGTAACTGAGTGACTCAGCACTGTCTGCAAAGACATGCAAAGAAGTATCATCAGCGAACATCTCGCACTGACCAGCGTCAATATGTAATGGAAGATCATTAATGTATAAAGAAAAAAGTAAAGGACCTAAGATTGAGCCCTGTGGAACCCCTATATTAACATATTTCTGTGAAGAGATGGTATTAAGGTGAAACACGCGTTGAGATCGGTTAGATAAAAAGGAGTGAAGTAACCTAACTGTAAAGTCGTGGAATTTGTATGGAATTAGTTTTTTAAGAAGTATGGCGTGATCAATAGAATCAAAGGCTTTTCTGAAATCGACAAACAGCGAGCCACAGAGTAGGTTTTTGTTAATATTTATAAGCCAGTTTTCATTCATCTTAATCAGAGCAGTGTGACAAGAATGAAACTTTCTAAACCCAGACTGATTACTATGGAAAAGCTTGAACTTTTCTAGGTAATATGAAATGCATTTGTTTATATGTATTTCTAGTGGCTTGGAGAGGGAAGAAAGTATAGAAATTGGCCTGTAGTTATTAGCATCTTGGATGTTACCTTTTTTGTGTAGTGGTATAACCTTTGCATGCTTAAAATGTGTCGGGTAATAATGCTTGGCAATACAGAGGTTATAGACATAGGTTAAAACTTCGGAAATTATTGGAGCTGAAATCTTCAATACATTATTAGAAATATCATCAAACGAAGTTGTTGAAGACGGTTTAAGAGATCTTAGGCTAACATAAACTTCATGAACAGTGAGAAGCGGAATGATCAGCTCTGTCCTACCACGGTGAGCAGAATTACAAAAATTTTTAAGCTCCTCACTGATTGTGTAATCAGCATCTGTGTTGAGCGCTACAGATGATATAAAATGATTGTTAAAGTCATCAGCAGATATCTGGCAATGTCCAGCTGTATTACATGTGCGTTTTTTTCTAATTATTTGATTTATAGCAGTCCAGATAGATTTGGAATTAGGTTTGCCTGACAGCAGCTTATTAAAATACTCTTTCTTCGACCTACGCACAAGCAGTTTGACATAATTTCGCTGCCTACAAAAGTCCTCAGAAGTTCCATGACGTTTAAGCCAGTCTCTTTTATTAATTGCAGATTCGATATTGTTGTTAAACCAAGAAGGTTTGTATGTAGTCTTAACTCTTTTAGAGATTTTAGGAATATGTTTATCATATATAGTATAGAAAATACGCAGCCATTCAGAAATGGCAAGATCGGGACAATTATAATTGTATACATTGCAGAAGGGGGCAGCCAATAAATCCGAAAGAAAAAGATTTTCATTAAATTTTCTAAAAGAGCGATAACTTATAGTTATGTGTTGCCGCGAAGGTACACATAATCTTTTTGTCGAAAAAGTACAGCAAACAGGGAAGTGATCACTAACACCACAAGAGGGAACACAGACCTCTATTAGGTTGCAGTCAGGTGATGCGTATATGTGGTCAATTATTGTACTAGATTTATCATTTACCCTGGTAGCCGTGTGCACAAATTGTTTAAGATTCAAAGAATCAATAATATCTTGCCAATATCCTTGAGGTTTTAATAAATTTATATTAAAATCTCCCAATATGATATATTCATTGTTAGTAGATAAAACGGTATCCATCATGGAGCAAAAACGATCATACCAATCCATGTTTTCACAGGGATTTCTATAAAGGAAGCAAATTAAAATTGCCGGATGGTGTTTGCTTTTTTCGAGTTCAATCCAAATACATTCTATATTGTCCGTTGACAGATCCATCCTGTACTTGAAACGAATTGAGGAGTGGACATAGACACAAAGGCCAGTTTCTTTGTGTAAGGATGGGTCTCGGCGTATTAGGTTATAATCAGAGACGGATATCTCAACATCATTTATAAAAGATTGTAATCGAGTTTCAGAGAAACCAAAGATATGGAAAGGATTGTTGGAATTGTTTAAAATTTTTAGAACTTCATGGTGTTTATTAAATATGTGGAAAATATTTAAATGACCCAATTTTAGCCCACATTGTGAGGGCCAGGATGATGAAAATAGACAATGCATAAAGATAATAAAATATCAATGAATAAGAGATGTTATAAACAAAAATCAATATAATGAACTAATTAAACAGAATCAATATAATTGTCTTACAATTACACGCTTTGTCATCCAATAAACAAACACTCGCTGCTCTTCACACTGCCTACACTATAATTAAAATAGTACAGTGAGCTAAACTAGTAAATAGTAAGTGAAAAAAGTTAGGTTCCGGGAAGGCGCTTAAGCGACAACATTAGAGCTTGATGAAGCAACAAAGGGCTAAAGCCCATTAAGTGATGTAAGCCTGGGCTAGAGTTCAATTGATCTGAAGATATTGTTGGAAGCAAATCAACAGTCGAAACCAAATCAGACGTTGTACCTTTTACGTTTGAAAGTTGCACATGGTCTTTATCTGTTAAGCTGACGGCTCTTTGGGGATACTTTATATTTTTAGCAAGAATGCTGCTTCCAATTTTAGTCAAATGAATACTGTCACTGTACAAGCGTTGTCTCGGGGCTCCTGACTTCGCAGTGAAAAAAGGTGTATTGTTTATAAAACAGTATTTATAACTAATGCAGAAAGACTGTAAAAATCTATTATTTATATCTATCAACTGCCTACCCTTGCCCCGACATGGGGGTACGATGGATGAAAATCGGATTGTTGCGTTGGGAAATTTGTGAGTGATACTTCTCACAATGTCTAGCATATTCGCTTGTGACAGCCTGACGTTTGATAGACTGTCGTTGACACCACAATGTAAGGTTACAGTTGTGGTATTAGAGTCACGTGATCGGCTACTAATAATGTCCCTAATTTTTTCAAAATTTGCCCCAGGCAGCGCTATTACCGATACACGCTCGTAATGATCCGTGGCCATTATATCAGGATGGAGACCTTTAAGTGTAGAGTCACCAAGGATCAGATGGTGTTTCGTTGTTTGGTTGGTGTAGGGGGCGGCGACATGTTGTGTGCTATCTCTATTAGTGGCATAGTGAGTAGAGCGTTGGACAACAGGGACATGAACAGCCTTGACCGTTGGGACGCTGTATTGTGTAGAATTGCTTTTAGTTCGTGGTCGTTGCAGGGTGCTGGGACTCGAATGTTCCGATGGTTTGATTCGCGCTCTGTCATCACGTTGCGTAATTTTAACAGGGATTGGGAACGGAGCTTCTTGCATGATGCCTGCCGATGTGATTTTTGTATCATTTATTAGTTGTTGTTGATTATCCTCACATGTTGAGGTGGATATTGTGCTGCAAGAGGGATTCTTGGTTGTGAGGAGTTTCTTTAGTGACGCAGAAATATTTTCTTGATCAATCAAACGTTTCTTAAGGTTAACGTGTATATCTTTGCAGCTATGCACTTCATTAGATAGTCTCTTGACTTCATCCCTTAAGACAGCGTTTTCGACTCGGAGTTGTTCTAGTTGGCTGTTAAACAGCAATTTCTCCGCTTTAAAAGCTTTTTTAACACAGGTGATCTCGTTAAGAATAAACGATCTTAAGTTATTATCCAGTTGTGTGGTTTGAAGAAATGATATTTTTGGACTAAGCAAATCAGTTGGTTGAGATAGGTTTGATGAAAATGTATAGTTATTTATAGGTGTTACACAATCTAACGGATTGGTATTGATCGTATCCTCTGCACATTGATTGTCACTGTTGGAAGCAGACATAATCATGGGCGGTGAAATGGGTAGCTCCAATACTCTGGGTGGGGACAGTGAAGGTGGTGGTGACAGTGATAGTGGCGGCGACATGGGTAGAGGCATGTCGACAGCTTTGTCTGTTGTAATTAGGTTATTTAGAATACAGCAAAATTCCGAATCCACCCAAACAGACACAACGTTAGATTTTCCCTGTACCATAATTTTGCTATTCGTGTGGTACAGATGGACAGATAGCCCTGGTAATTTATAAATATCTTCAACATTGGCGCCATCATCATCCCTTCTTTCCTCAACAACACCAGCATATTTAGTTTTGAAGATTCTTTTTACTTTTTCATAGCTAATTGAGTTTCTAAAGGCAACGATAACGCATTGTCCTCCATCTTTCTTTTGAAAATGAATATCATCCGCTGCACAAATGTTAGCAATCTTTTTTGATATCGCTTTTTCTTTATTTAAACGATACTTCTTAGCTCTGCTGCTTCTGGTGACAACACCAGTCCCTAACATTTTCACTCACCAGTAAAATTAAAATATCATGCTGACATCAGTAGAAATAGATGAAAAAGAAAACGAATCATCAGTAGATCTACAACAACTAAGAATATAGATATCCGGTTACATTTTAACAATGGATGAGACAATAATATAAAAACTTAAAATATCACAATAAGAACCGGCTAGTAAATTAGTATTAAACTACATTCTCAACCCTAATGGATGAGTAGTACTTCCCTTAGATTTATTTGGATTAAATAGTGAATAAAAACACTAAAAACTATGAAAGAAAGTTGACATCAATTCCGGAAGTAAACAAGTTGACGCCATTAAAGATATTAGCACCCTTGCCTTTGACTAAGATCACTCTTGACTAATTATACTAATAATGACTATGCAACAAATATATTCAGTCGGTAACCAAGCAGTTTAGTAGGACTAGAATGTTGCAATCTGAATTTTTTAAAAACTTAGTTTTTATACCATTATTCTAGATCAGGAGTCTCCAAACTACGGCCCGCGGGCCGGATGCGGCCCGCGAAGTCCTCTCATCCGGCCCGCTGAGATCTTTTTGTCCAAGGAAAAATCGTTTGTTGGTGATGGCTGAGGAACTTTGCCCAGAAAAATCAAAGACATGCCTGGAAGAAACTGACCCCCGAACTGAAATTTGATAGTTAGTGCGGCCCTCGGACTGAAAAGTTTGGAGACCCCTGTAGATCTATGGGCCTAGCTATTAGAGAAAAGCTCTTCACCTAAGAAAAAATTTGATATTTGCAAATATAATGACCTGAATAAATAAAGGGCTGTCCATTGGTGACACACATGTGAATGGGCATGTATTTTGTTTTTTCTCAGAACTAGTGTGACATGTTGGCTTACATTAGCAGAGTAAATTAACAATGTTTTAGGGAAGGAGGGTAGAACTTGGTGACATTCTATGGAGCAGGATTCTAGCTTGTGATGTCAGTGATGTGTTAATGATGGAGAGGAAAAATTGTATACAACTTAATAACAAAACATATGCACAGCTTTAAGCTAGTCCATTGTGTGTTATATAGAGATCACTCAAAATACTATTTTAAAGTTGTGCAGGAGTCTTGGAATACTACATTATGCAGTACATTATCACAGGCACCTATAGTAATACTAATTTTACAAAATTAACAACCTCTCACCATGCATTGGAAGTATTTATGTTTGGCCAAATCAGTGAAACATCTTGTATGTGAAGGTGAGATAATGACTTCTTGGTTAAAATACTGGTCATTTCAGGTTTTTGACTAAAGAAAAATCCACTTTGTTATTGTGACACGAAATACCACATAAAAGGTAGCAGACTCAGTGTGGTCTCAAAATCTCTTTGCTTTTTATAACTAGTTGAAGACTCTATTTCCTATGGATGGACTATTTACCTAAGTCATCTTCGACTTTGTCCAAAAGTAAATAAATTTATAGCAAAGAAAACCTAAGAAATAAAATGGAGTCTGTAAATCAGGATAGGCTGTTAGTCATGATAACTAATAGTATAATGTATTAACTATTTAGTACTGACAAAAAAGCTTGCAAAAAAATTTAAAGCAATGGGGTTCATTGTATTTTAATTAAGAAAGTCAAAGTTCTCTACAGCTCCAATGTTTTTACTTATTTTCCTAATGTTCTTAAAATTGATTCATATATGGGTAACATGGCAATATAACAAAATTCCAAAAACAAAATGTCATCTACATATATCAAAAACTCATAAAATCAATTAGCATGACATGGATTTTAGTTAAATTTAAGAAGTACTTAGTCCTATAAATTAATCTAATCACAATGTAAACATGACAGCTGATCTTAGCAATTATAAAAACTAATGTAACTGTTAAAGAAAATTGTAAATTCTATGTATTCTTTCTAAATACATTTAAATGTAACATGAGTTTATAATTTCTAAATTCATTTGAATGTAACATGATTTTATAATTTCTAAAAGTACAATTTAAAATTCTGATCCTAATATATCTTAAAAACAAAATTTTGAAATAGTTTTTAATATTTGCACATAAACAATAAATCAAAAAATAGAATGGCACTCATAGTAAGAATGTTAAAAAAAATCAATGTGATTTTGAGATTTTAAAATTGATTCAAACCAAGTTATACATTTGGCCTGAATGTATGTAAAATTTAAAACAATCATTCAGCACACTCACAGCCTTATTAGTTTATACAATTTAGCAAAAGGCAAAAAATTAACACATAACATGAAACAGCTTGGTTTTTAAATCAAAGCTTTGCTGTAGTTTCCATTCTGTTTTTACCATACATTGTGACAACCGCTGCTCCACCTATCCCATAATTATGCTGCAATGCTATTTTAGCACCTTCAACTTGTCTTTTGCCCGCTTCACCACGAAGCTGCCACACTAGTTCAGCACACTGGGCCAGCCCTGCCATGGTACACAAACAAAAATATTTTATAAGCAGAATATAAAAAGAATACTTCCTAGATATTTACTGTAATAAATTGTTATCATCTATTTACCATTTTCTAGGCTGCTAACCCAAAAGTATTGAGTTCAAATATGGGTCTAAGTCAGTAGAATGTCCCTGAGTCCACCCAGCTCTCATGGGTATTTAACTTATGTTAGGGAAAGTAAAGCTGGCTGGGTAAATTGCTGACTGCACTTCCCCTTTAAATGCCGAGGTCAAGAAACACAAACTCTACTACATCTGCCTTATGGATTGCTAGTTCTAAATAAGAATCTTTTGTTTTTTATATACCACAAAAAAACTCAACAGAATCTTATTTACTATTGTATATGCTTCCTGAAGTCATTTTATCCAACACATGTCAATTTTAACCATTAGTAGGCCTGAGAGTTTTTTTAGACTTGAAGGGCAAAGGAAGTACAGTACATCTAAGTTGTTTTTTAACACTATTTGTTTGAAGGGATTGTGTGGTCAGCAATATATAATCCCAGGCTCAAGTAAGATACCCATTGGAACTGGTTGACCTAATTTCAATTGTCCCATGAAGTTGGGTTCGAAACAGAATGTCAATTTACACAAACTAGTTATGCTAGTAATCTAGTGTTCTTCAGCTTGATTATTATGTCCAACATATTTTAACAATTAAATCACTTCTGCAGCTGCATTAATTAATTAATTAACTTTATAGGTAAACAATTATAATTACACCTGTGTGTTAACGAACCTGTTGCGCCAATTGGATGACCTTTGGCTTCAAGACCTCCAGATGGATTAACAACCCACTTTTTGTTGAGGTACAACAATTCCCCTCCATCTTTATTGCTTCTCCACTCCGAGTTCTTGACCATGTTTACACCCTGCCCTGGTGGACACAGACCCAGAGCCTCATACATGAAGAGCTCATTGCAAGAAAAACAATCGTGCACCTGATAAAAAAATATCCATTAGTAAGTAATTAGCTTTAATATAGTGTTAAGACTAATACTGGCTAAACAATGATTGATAATCATAGTGAAAGCTTCTTTAAGACAGGCATATAATCAAAAAAAATTTAATAAATCAGTAAATCAAGGGTAAAGGAAAACAAGTAGGGTTTTTGTGTATTTAAATTCTCTCCGCAATGTAAGCATTCCATAAATACTAAGTATCTAGCTGGGGGGGGGGGGGGGGGAGAAGAAGAGGAGAGAAAAGAAAAAAAAAAGAATCAACAGAAAGGGGAGGTAACTTGCTACTCTGATAGGATTTCAATTATAGTTATAAAGCTCATAGCTCTCTAAAATTTTCAAGCTAAAAGTGTGCTGATTTTTTAAAAATTTCTCAAAGCTAATTGACACCTTGATCTATAGTACCAAAACCTGTGTGTAAAAAGTAAGATGTACCTCTAAGACATCCACATCATCTGGTTTCAGGCCAGTCTCGGCATAACATTTTTCTGCTGCTAGTTTTGCCATGGAGAAGCCAGATAATTCAATAAAAGACTTTTCAAAAGAAGATGGAAGATCTGTCACCTGCAACATAGAAATAATATTTATCTTTAAGTTTAAGTAATAAAAAAAAATTTCTTGCTAAGACTACGAACATTAATAAACAAAAAATACATTTTACCAACCATGTTTTGGGCTAATATTTCTACTGCCTTGTCTTGCAAGTTGTTTCTTGTCATGTACTCTTCACTGCACACAATAGCAGCTGCACTGCCATCTGCTGTTGCAGAACTCATCCCAAATGTAATGGGTGGAAACAGCATTGATTTGGTAGCAATTGCTTCCTTACTCATTAAATTCTTTATTGAAAATAATAACAAAGAATGAATGGTTTGTTAATTCTGCAGATCATTATATACATATTTAGAAAGTGTATATATATATATATATATATACATAGTTTTATTATAATTTTTTATTTATAACAACTGGAGTAGTATTTTAGACACATTTGATTTAAAATAAGATTATAATTATTAATGTATAGCATAAACTGAAGTTTAAAAAATTATTACACTATTTAGAAAACATAACAAAACAATTGTTTTAAAAAATTATGAATAAAATAAACAGACATTAGAAAATTCTTAAATACCTGAAAGGATGCTCTGGGATTGTTTGTCCCTTGTTTTCTATTCTTGAAAGCAATGTCAACTAAGGTGTCAGTCAATTTTGTTGGATATTTGTTCTCATATTCCCTTGCAGCATAGGCAAACAGTTTGATGACATCTGATGTAAACTGATTTACTTTAGGGTTGATAAGTTCTCTATCACCCCCTAAACTGACCATCTGCTCCATGTGCTTGGACACTGGTGACACACGATCTGTGTATTTTTCACTAAGTCCACTCTCCATTTTCTCAAACCCTTTTTAAAAAGAATAAATTTTTGGCTTATAATTTTTTAGCCGACATGTGAAATAGTCAAAATGAAAATTATGCAAAATTTTAGTGTAACAAAAATTGTTAATACCAATCTATCTTCAGAACGATCACCCAAAAATATTAAATGATAATATTGATTAGCCATTTACACATAAATTATCAAATTCAAATTGAAGTTCACTGTGAAAGCATACCACTGACCATCATGTGAAAAGCTTATCACTGACTATCATGTGAAAACCTGACCACTGACCATCATGTGAAAAACTAACCAATGACCATCATGTGAAAAGCTTACCACTGACCATCATGTGAAAAGCTTACCACTGACCATCATGTGAAAACCTGACCACTGACCATCATGTGAAAAGCTTACCACTGACCATCATGTGAAAAACTAACCAATGACCATCATGTGAAAAGCTTACCATTGACCATCATGTGAAAAGCTTACCACTGACCATCATGACCAAAGCTGACCACTGACCATCACTTGAAGCACTTACCTACAGCCATGACACAATCCTCCACTCCACTCATGACCAATCTTCTTGCCAGCATCAGCGCAGAAGATCCAGACGAACAATTGTTGTTCACATTGTAAACAGGTACCCCAGTCAGCCCTAGCTCATAGACAGCTCTCTGTCCACAGGTTGGTTCGCCATAGCAGTAGCTGGCAACAACAGCTTTAATATCTTTGTATTGCCTTCGTGCATCTTGTAATGCAAGCTGACCTAACAAGCATTAAAGGTTTACTGTAAAAATGGCCTGCAACAACATCATACAAAATAAATTTTAGAAAGAATTACAATAAAACTTTAACAAGCACAAAACAGCTTTCTTATCATGGTAGCAAGAGAAATGGTTAAAGTAAGGGAGATTACCAAGCATTGGTTAAGTATATAAGAAGATTAGGAATGTGTACAATAATTGATTATGCTTATTAAAAAAGGTACTAAATTGCAATAATTATGTCGCTATAATTTAAGATTTAAGTATAGACTTTTCATAAATGTTCACATAATATGTACAAAACGCAATATTGTAACAATTATAGAGTATTTGAAGATTTGAAGTTTGTTTTTTCCAAACCTGCTTCACGTGCCATATCTGGGTAATCCCATTTTTTAGTCAATGGTCGGACAAAGCTGGTCATTCCAACTCCTATAATGTATGTACGACTGCTCAACGCCATGTTTATCTGTTAACCTAGAAGGAGTACACACTTATTTTTTTAAAAAAGCTCATACACTAGCACTGTATTATTAAACACTCAATTGCTAATTCATACCAAAAGCCTTAATGGTTTTTGGCTAAAATATCATCTTAAATTTATACTCAAATTTTATAGGGAAATACTCAATTTATAGAAATGTGTTAACATTAATGGCCTGTAGGAATAATTGACATTATGTCACTAAAATCAAATAACATATTATACTTTACTCTAGTGGAAAATATTAATTAAGAGTAATTTTAAGGTGAATTAGCATGTATGTTTTAATTAGATATTAATAATATTAATTGCTATTTTTACTCTAGGGAATGAGACTTTTCCTTTCTTCATACAAATATGCTCACAATCACGTCACAGTGAGAAGAAATTACAATTAGCCCTACACAATTTAAATTGTTTTTACAAAAAAGTAAAGTCACCCTTTTATAACAGTATATTACAGAATAACAGTAAAAATCAATGTTGTGATTTTAAAATGACACCTTTATAGAAGCAAGCATTTGATGCAGGGGCGGAACTACAGTGCCGCCAGACCCCGCAATGCGGGGGGGGGGGGCCCAGACCGATTGGGGGCCCAAAAATCCTGGCTAAATTATTACAAATTTATTTTTATTTTTTAAATTTAATTTTAAAAAAATAGGTGGATGTCGAGTTATCTTTCTTCTACAGTTACAAACAAACACGATAGTCGGCAAACGTCTTTGAGAAAAATGCACAGACTATTGCTCGAGAGACCGCCAGACATATAGACAACTTCAAAGACGCAGCCTACCGTTCTTTTTTAGTGGCGTCGATTAGGAGAACAAAAAAGCTTTGAAAATCGGGCTGGGGAAATGGTGCGGCGACTATCCTGGTCTTCTAGACGACCGGAAAAAAGTCGGCACTATTGATGTAGATGTTCATCGGCGCTTTCTTGTCCCCTTCCCTTGAACCTTCCCAACTCTCTACCCTCCCCCCATCCCCCTAACCTCTACCCCTCACCACACCCTTACTCTTACAATAAGATGTAATGCATAGATTAACGAACCGTTTATGAACTACTGAACTGTAAACTGACCAATTCTGCACATTTTGTTAAAGACACTAGTCAGTAGTTGTTCATTTACCTGATGAAGTATTTCGTTGACGAATCTATTTCACACAACAAGGAAGGTAAGACTCGTCTTTATATTATTAATCGTTTTATAATTAGTACACGTATTAATGGAACATTAGTTATTAACACTAAATACATTAAAGTTAAAATTTTTTAGGATACAATGATCTAGCTTTTAAGCCTAAAAACAACCAAAAGATCTATACAGGGGCGGAACTACAGTGCCCCCAGACCCCGCAATGCGGGTAGGGGGGGGGGGGGGCAGGCCGTTTAGGGGCCCACTGCTGACCATAATTAGTATTTTTTTTAATTTTGAATTTAATTTTCGTGCATTTTTGCCTTGTTATTCAGTTTGTAAAAGAAAAACACTGTAGCTGCGGTACGATTATCTTTATTTTACAGTCACTATACCACGCTCTTCAGCAAAAAAAAAATAAAATCCAGTACACAAAATACAGTGTAAAATATAGGCAACGCTTCAAATTTGAATGACACATTTGACTCGTTGCTCCCCTTTGATAGCTAAATAGAGGACACGTAACTGTTTGACCGATCCTCCAAAGTGTACTGTGGCGGATGGGGCAGGGGATGGGGATAACATTTCTTTTTATTTATAGTTGTATTTTTTAACCATCGTCAAGGCCGAGTTCTATTTCCCCACGCTGTCGCCGGCAAAATTCTTTTTAAAAAAAAAACAAAGACCATAGCACGAGAAGCCGCTACATATGAAGTGGCTTTAATGATGCGCGGTTCTTCTTTGCGGCATTAGTTAGGGACCCGCCGAAATCCATTGAACATTTTTCAATGTTAATATGTGTTAGTGATAGTGGTTGAATTTGTATTCTGTACTATCTTGTATCCTACAAATAATAAAAAAGAATATAATACTAGAAACTTCATTTTTATATACGTTTACTTGTTTTTTACTTTTACAAGAAATATCATAGTAAACTTTTAAGGCCTATACTTGGAATTATCTCCCCTGAGTAAGTTTTACAATGGGCGATGGTACATAGGCGCTTTGTTGTCTCTTTCAAGATTTTTCCCGAGCCGACCCCCATCCCATCCCTCTTTTTTAGCCTCGCAAGTATCGAGTAGATCAATGTATCGTTTATGAACTACTTCCTAACCGTACGATTCACCACTTTAGCACATTTTGTCAGACACTAGACAGCACTAGTCAACAGATATTAATTTGCTTGCATACTATTAGTATTAGGCACATCTAATTCACAAAACAGGGAAGGTAAGATTATTTTTTATATAATTATTTAGAAATTAATTAGAACGTTTAGAATTAATTGAACATTATGATATAATTAATAGTCAATTACTATTTATAAATGACGTTATTGAGGTGGGGGTGTGTGAGGGTCTGGCTTTTTGTTAGTCGTTAAAAAATGTGACGTCATTTGTGGATTTCCCCCCCCCCCCTAAATCAGAAGGTTATCCGACGCGTGAGCTGGCCACATACAGTTGTACATGTGAAAAACATGTTTCTGTCTATTTTGCATTACTGCATCATTTACCCAATCGCCATGAAAACTTTGGAAGCTGTTGAGGACAGCCACGCAAAGGTTTCTGTCATAGGCTAACATTTGTTTACATATTGGAGTGGGGACGCCCAACGGAAATATGTGATTTAGCGCCCCTAGATCTTGCATAAGCGGATGAGGTTACTACTTGAAATCACCGGCGACAGTGTCATCCTGAGCGCATCACATATGAGCAGGTTGGCCCCCACAGACAGTCGTTTAAAAGTTCCCACAACACTAGGAATAAGTCTCGCTACTACACTCGATGACTAAATCTAATCAAGTGTTGCACCAATGTTTCTTCCAGACTGCCGGAAGAAACAATATGTCGCGCCCATCCCCTGTGCAGTAATGTAACCAGTGTTTCTTCCAGACTTTTTTCTCCCGGGGGGGGGGGGGGGGGGGGCACTTGAAATTTTCGGGGGGGGGGGGGGGGGGGGGGGGGCGGTAGACTTTCTTCGGGGGGGGGGGGGGGGGGCGGACACTGTTAAAAGTATATATTTTCTATATAAAGTATATAAATTTCATTTCGTTCGGGGGGGGGTGGGGGGCGGTAAAAAATTTTCGGGCGGGCTTGGCCCCACCGAAGAGATGCCTGGAAGAAACTCTGAATGTAACCGGTAGCTCCCAAAAGCCCCGTGACTCCCCTGACACCTGGGCCGTCGCTGAAGGACTTACAGCATGCCTTGTCGTGTCTAGTTGGTAGAAATGAACTGCCGAAATTGTTAATATTTAATTCAACTTCTGGTAAACAGTGCACACGTCTAAAAATACACGGTTGGTAACGTTTTGATAAAAGCCTCTTAAAAATCATCGTCAGTTTAGTGTGTTGGGCTAGATTTAGAGAGTCGGTGTTTCTCACTTCGAAAACTTAATGGGGCCATATATATATATATATATATATATATATATATATATATATATATATATATATATATATATATATATATATATATATATATTATATATATATATATATATATTATATATATATATATATATATATATATATATATATATATATATATATATAGGGGCCCAAAAAAAAATTCTGCGGGGGGGCCTTTTTTTTCTAGTTCCGCCACTGATTTGATGGATTTGAACCTGAGACACTAAGTCCAACTAAAGTCCTAGCACTGTTTAGTACTAATTTAGCCTTAATTTTAAATACAATTAGATTATTATTAAATTAGATTTACTACTACTCACTACTCATCACTAAAACGTGGTGAGGGGTGGAAGCAGGCGTTGTGACTGAAATAGCAATGTAAACAGAAAGTGTTATTTCAACGCCAAGGGTAGACAAAGGTACAGAATATAGTCCAAGTTAAGACAGAACAGACAGACCCGACGGGTTCCGAACCTACCACTCCACACGGCACCGAATCACCTCGCCTTCCATGCATCAAGTCAGACGTGTAACCGATTCTGCCAATCAGCTCTGGTAGAGCTCTATTTTAGGGGCCTACTTTTACTATTTATAAATAATTAGGCCCTAGTTATTATTTATTACTTATTTCAATATTATTAATTTTTATTATTTAGGCCTAGGCTCCTAGAATCTATGTAATATTAAATATTAAAGTTTAAAGCCCTAGGCTAAAGGCTTCTATTAAACTCTAAAGTCTAAAACTATATTAACTACTATATTAATATATTAGTATTAGGCCTAATTAGTAATTAGTAATTACTATTTATTGTTTATTTACTTATATTTAGTAATAGGCCTATTGGTAATCTATCGTTTTGGGTACGTAAAATCGCCCGCGGCTAGTAATGTACGAAAAAGTTACCTCATTGTCAAGGCTTTAATAGAAGTATATTTTGATATATTTGTGTCAAATATTATAGATAAATGAATAAATAACCTAAATCAATAGCTAAATATATCAATATAGGCAAGAAATTAACTTTTAACAGCAGTGTTTGCGAGCAGGATTTCCTATATAAACAGCAGCCATTTGTAAAATAGAGTTGCCTTCCCCTGATCTCGCGCTATAAATTAACAAAGAAAGAACTTAAACAAGATGGCTGCTAGAGTAAATGAGCATGGTTGCATCTGTTGGAAACATCGCTAGTATTCATTTATTATTGAAAAGTTTTAATTCAATTGTTTGAAAACAGGTACATAAATGAAACAAGGAAACATTTTTGTATTTTTCAAAACACAAATCCTCCTCAAAATGTGAAATAATTATTAAAATTTAAGGAGTCACCTGTTTTTCACATTACTAGTCGCGGGCGATTTTACGTACCCAAAACGATAGATTACCGGCCTATTTAGTATTATTATTATAGTCTATTGTGACGTACACCTAGTACATAGAATTCATAGATCTAGTCTAGATCTAGGTAATACCAATACACCCTCCTTTGTTATTGTTTGTGTGCAGGTTATGAATGTGTAGATTAGTAGATCCAACTGTACTACTGGCTGACACTTCTCTACACTACACTTTGCACAGACTTCGGTTCAATGTGCATCCTAATCGTAATCGAAGTTCAAAGTTGATAAAAACATTTGGGTTCAAAGTTGACGAGGTCAAGCGTATAACTACGCGTGTATGCGTTTTGAGTTGCCACATAGGAATGCTAAAGCGAGAGTCGGATTTTGATTTTTTTTTTCGACTTTTGTAAGAGCGGAAAAAAAAACTTCGCAATAAGTGAGTAGGCCCCCATATTATAGGCTATATTTTGTATGTTCTGATAAAATTACCTATAAGTATTAGTAGGCCTATAGCCTACAGCTCGCAAATGTAAACGCGGTGTACCAATTTATTTTGTTAAGTTCCCTCGGGGGTCGTCCATAAATGACGTCACACTCGTAGGGGGGAGGGTCCGTAATTTTGTGACGGTGTGTGATGAGGGCAGAGTTTCTTCCAGGCATCTCTTCGGGGGGGCGAAGCCCCCCCCCCCCCCGAAAAATTTTTACCGCCCCCCCCCCCCCCACCCCGAACGAAATGAAATTTATATAATTTATATAGAAAATATATACTTTTAACAGTGTCCGCCCCCCCCCCCCCGAAAAAAGTTTACCGCCCCCCCCCCCCCCGAAGATTTCAAGTGCCCCCCCCCCCGGAGAAAAAAGTCTGGAAGAAACACTGGATGAGGGGGAGGAGGGGGGGGGGGTTCAGATGGTGTGACGTCACACTTTTGCATTATAAAAAAGCAATGTTAGAAAACGAATGTTAGACGTTATTTCGCGTTTTAGAAAACTGTTTTAAAAAATTGTAATAGGAATTGATTAAAATACTCTATTTTGACAGAGTTCAGACAAGATTTTGGAAAAATATCGATTTTTAAAAAAAATATTCAACTGCAATATTTGAGGGGGGGGGGGGGTTGTAGGTTGAGGTGTGACGTCATTTTAGGGGGGTGGGGTCTGGCTTTTTGTGACGTGTGATGGAGGTGAGGGGGGAGGTAAAAATCGTCAAAAAAAGCGTGACGTCATTTATGGATGACCCCTCGGCTTTCGAACCTGACGGTCAATGGCGCAAGTGAAGTAGTTTTTCTGTGACCTCAGCATATGCGTGGTCAGCATTATGACCCGCCGTCTTTACTTTCCCTCACGTGGATTCCGGGACGATCTAAGGACTTGAACCCGATTCGGAACTCAAGACTTTTCGGGTGAGCAGCAGTGGCAGAACTAGACAACAGGCCACACAAAAATAGCCCCAAGCTTATTTCGGGTCCGAAATAATCGAGTGTAAAGAATGATTTAGCTCATTTTGTGCTCGACAGATTCGTTTCGGATCTAGCCCCGCAAGAAAATTAACCCCCCCGGCACCCAACAAAAATAATAAATAAATAAAACACCATTTAACCCAACCCTAACGGCGGATGGGTTGTTTTTTTAATGATGTGCGCAATGTCTAGACATCAGAAATTGGTCAAGGTTGCGTGCGTGCATAAATTGGACTAGTGGTGGGACTTGCCATGAGTTTTTTTCATTAGTGGCGAGCACTAACGAAAAAGCACTTTTTCATTAGTGGCGGGGCTTATCTGGACATGATCCTAAATTCCTTTTTTTTAGCTGTCATTCTTTATTAGATATGTGTTATTTAAATAATAATTAAGAGAAGCAGAAAAGTTACTTTCCTCAATTTCCCTCTAATTATCATTAGTTTAGATAACTCCTTTATTTAGAAAAGTAAGATTGTTTCAGCAATAAATAAGGGATTATGTTTTAAACAAAAAACTACCAGATTCACAATTATTCTAGATCTATATTGTAATTGTTTTAAGGGGTCATCCATAACTGACGTCACGCTTTTTTGGACGATTTTTGCCTTCCACCTCCCCTCCGTCACACATCGTCACAAAAAGCCAGACCCCACCCCTAAAATGACGTCACACCTCAGCTTACAAACCCCCCCCCCCCCTCAAAATTGCAGTTGAATTGCTCTTAAAACATCGATATATTTTCCAAAATCTTGTCTGAACTTTGTCAACACAGAGTATTTTAATTAATTCCTATTACAATTTATCAAAACAGTTTTCTAAAACACGAAATAACGGCTTAAAACTCGTTTTCCAACACTGCTTTTTTTTGTAATGCAAAAGTATGACGTCACGCCATTTTAACCCCCCCCTCCCCCTCATCACACACTGTCACAAAATTATGGACCCCTTCCCCCATACGAGTGTGACGTCATTTATGGACGACCCCTAAGGGCATTTAAAATTTTGAATGATATTATAAATCATGTTATTTCGTTTAGGTCCAATCTCTAGTAAAGGGTAGAAGTATGAAATAGAAGATTGTAAATAAAGCTATTTTTTTTTTATCAAAGTTATTGTATTAATTTGAATAGAGATGTTTTAAAATGAATGCCCATGTTAGTGTACAATTTACACATACATAATCCTTAGACTTAAGTGAGTAGGCTATAAAAATTGTAAATCATCATTACTAATATGGACCTCATATTAGGTATTCTAAATGAGCCGAAAAATTTAAGCCGGTTTTAAAATTTTTTGGTCGCGTTGCGGCATCGCGCGGCGGTCCGACCCCATAACACATACGCAATTAGAAACCACTGATTTAGAAAGAAGAGTGGTAGCTCTTTAAGATGGTATAACTTTACCAGCTGTATAATATAATTAAATGCTAAAAATGTTCAATTTAAAATTTTAAAATGATTTTTTTCCATGAAAAAATAATTTTACAGCCGCCAAAGTTATATATTCCGAAAGGGCATCCAATTTGCCATAAAACTGTTACGATTTAATGAACACTCCATGTATGGGGTCGGACCGCAGTAAATGAAACCAATGTATACAAATCGCGACGACCCGCATCTAAATTTCGCCGGCTTGAGTCAAGATTTTGTTGAATTCCGGAACACCCGACATCGGTTCAGAGCAAGATTTTGTGTTTATTCGTTGATTACAGTGGATTTAAAAACACGTGCAGGTAAGTTGAATGCACATTATATTACTAGCTATATTCTATTTATTTATGATTAACTGCTGCTTTAATACATTTGAATATTAGTGTCCGCTTATCGGTAATTGCTCCACCGTTCCACGCTTAAAAAAATTTTTCCCAAAAAATTATCTAGCCTGTTTTAAAAGTCAGTTGTATTTAATTTATGGTCACTGAAATAAAAAAGGAATGCACAATTAAATCAAAAAGATGTTTAAAAGGATGATAGAATTTAATTTGTTTTAGTAAATTATGTTAGTTAATAACATCGGCCTATTAAACTATCAATATTTTGTCGATATTTCAAGCCGATTGTCCGCCATGTTTTTTTTTACTTTCTCGTAGTGTTGGGTTCAACTATTATATTACCGCAGCGGTTAACAGCATACTTTCAATTTATTGTAGCATTGGTTTTTTCTGTCTTTCCTAGTTTAATAGTTAATTATTCTATATATGTGCAGTAGTTACATTAAATTTAGAATATTACGATCTTTTACATTTTTTTATCTCTAGATTTATTGTAAAGACGACTTAAAATAAAATGTAGCCCCCCTTCCATAATAGTTTAGTCCAAAGTTGTTTCTAGATTTAGTCTAGATCTACTTAACATTAGTTAGATTCACTATTGCTTTCATGTTAATATTTAGATCTAGTAGTAGAACTATCTATAGTGCTTACATTTAATATCTAAAAAGCATTGAGCAGCCTTACTTTTAATATTATTATTATTCTATTTACAGAGCAAGATATTAGCATAAAAGAAAGGGGAAACTCATTGGCCTACCAAAAATTTTGTATTGTTGTGAAAGCAACAACAGGACTCCTGAATACTTTTGAAGGAAACCATATGTCAAATGTTAGTATTGTATGCACTTTGCTTATTATTTATAATGATGTAATGTTACATGATTGATATCTAAGTTGGTATAAAGATATACAGGCCTGCTATATATAAGTCAGTATATTTGAAATGCTAATTAATTGTTTTTATTCACAGACATTTTCTATACTCTGGACCAATGGAAGGATCCCTTACTCTTACTGGATTCCATAATTTGATCTGTAACCTTGAAGAAGACAAACTCAACCAGGATATTGACTATTAATTACAATGCTACCCAACCTCATAGAGAACTTTCCCAATCAGGATATTGACCTGTCTTTTTGAACCTGCTCTAAGATTTCTGATAATTGTATAAGTTAGGACCTAGACATTTCCAGAAGTTGACTTTGATCAATAACTAACTAGAAGAAATAAATATACTAGTAACAAGTAAATTTATGCTAAACAAGTCATGATTAGGAACCAGAGTAACAAAACTAGGTGAACATCACAACTCTATTAGGGTAATTTAAAAAGAATTTCAGTTTAATTAGTTATCTTACTTCGTCAGTTTTTAAAATGCATGGAATTTCTTATTATAGTATATAAGTAAAGTAGTAGTATAGTTATTTAGTTTTTTTATAACAAAGTAATGCTAACATGTTTCCTACACAATTTATATTAATTTCTTAAAAGTAAGAACACTTTTTGCAAAATGTTAGGTAGTGAAAATTCTTGATTTTGGGCGTTAAGGAAGGATGCCTTGTATTGTTTTGCAGAATGATTATTTTATGTCTCTGTGTTTATTATATATTAAGAACATCATGTGCTTTAAGTTTGTGTAAAATTTATTAAGATACCTTACTTACATATTTTTTAATAATTTTTTGAAAAAGGATGAAATTTCTAATTTTTATAAACTGACCTTGCTAAATCTGGTCTCGCTAATTACTTTCTTTATTAATTCTTTACCTGCTTATTTTATATTAACATGGTTTGAATTTCCTTTCTTAGAACATTTATATTATTAATGTGGCTTAATTAGTTGATTTTCTATGATTTTTTAAAAATGACTGTAAATTAACTTTTTGTCTCCCTTTTCGTACTTCGGTAAAATTGTGCTTTGGCTCATTTTTATGTGAATAAATTTTCTATTTATATCTGTCTGACTACCTTGAAAAAAATTGGGTTTGCTATTTGTATTACTGGCTGTGTGTGCAAGAAAATTTGAGAGTTCTAACTTAGTTATTGTACAAGTTAGTAGGGGTCTCAAATAGACCCTTTGCTGTTCAAAAAGCGAACGCATTTTTTGAGTTTTAAAAAATTCATAACTTTTTTAAAAATGGACATACATCAATAAATTTGGTGTTTCTGTTCTGATGAAAACAGTCTCTATCAGGTGGAAGTGTTAAATTTTATTTAATTTCATTATAAAAATTTCATTTTGAATACCTACTCATATATGTATGACTCTCCAGGGTACTCAGTTTTGGGGTTTTCCCTAAGCTAAGCCCATGTCATTCTGACAACTTGTGCCACACTAAACTGACTTCTCCCATTTTTATTTTGGCCTACCACCTTTTCTCTTGTCTTTGTCTAGAGTCTAATATCTGTGTGACAATGTTTTTTTCACAATTTTTGCATTCAAGCCACCCCCATTTGCACCTATGTATATTATGTCCTACAGGGTTTTGGCTGATTGTTCCCAGTTTGGTGTTGATTGTTATTTGTGTTATACTTCACCTCTCTGGACAATAGAAAAAAACAGATTTAACTCATGTTACTATCATCGGGCATAGTCAGATCTTGGAACATGTAGACAGTGCTCTTGACATCTAGATTGTGCAGAGGTTGATGAGTGTGTATTTGGTCTTGATCATGACTTACGTGCCCCCCCCCCCCCTCCTCCATCCCTTTCATTGCTTACTACATATATGACAGATATGTGCAGAGTAAACGGACCAGGAAAAGGTAGTTTGTGTTAATCAAGTAAGAGAGTTGTCTCCCTTTGTTTACAATAGGGTTAAAATAAACAGTTAATTATTTTCAGCAATAGTTTCTACAATATACAGTAATAAATTTAAATACAGGAAAAAACTGTCATCACAAATACACAGATACTGGAATTTTTATGGCAGGAGATCATTTATTAATTGTTATATTAAATATAAAAATAAATTAAGCAGCAGGCATAAAATTACAAATATCATACATCATAGATGTAAAGAGTTCAGTTTTTGGATGTAAACGACGCCACATAAATTCTACCAAATAGGATTCTAAATGTTGTCGAGCTGTTCCTCGCTGTCGCTTGTTGCGCCACTTTGCACTGCCCCACAATTGATTTACAGTGTGGCAACCAGTTGAACCAGATTCTGGGTCAACAAAATTGTAGTTATGACTAGCAGCAAAATGTTCATAATCAGCATCTCTTAGTTCTTCTTCATTATAAGTCCTCCAGCAATCAGAATAAATAATACTTCCATCAGCTACATTTCCCTCAATAAATGTCATTACCGTTTTAGCTGAACAATCGATTACTGGAACAAGAAAACATTCTTTTGATTCTCTACATAGTCCTCCTAACACCCATTGTGGTGGTAGATTATCTTTTTTCTTTCCACGAGTAAAAACTGTTATGTCCAATTCAACAATTTTGTCACAGCCACCGATTTTAATTTGTTGACGAGACATCAAAGCGTTAGCACAAACTTCACGCATATATTTATTCCAATCCACAGTTGTGCTGCGGTCCATGTCGAGCTGCATTTCGCAAAACTCCCCTGATGTTAATTCTTGACACCATAAATAAATAAATCGAACAGCTGTAAGGATAGGGATGCGTGAACCTTCAAACCATGTTTCGCTACGCAGCCCTTTCGTTTCTCGGCAACCACCTCTGCCACAACGCCATCGCGTGTTTACTTTTTTGGTGTTAGCACTAATAATTAATTTCATGGGATGATTATTCGAACAGAACCGTTCCTTGTGGATAATACCTTTTTCTTGTAGAAATTTGATAGCGGTTTCTTCGTTATGTGGTAAATCCCAAATTGTATAATCCATTTTCTCTATAATAATAATATTTTTATTTTGATACTGTATAAAAATAACATCATGATGGCACTTATGCGAGCGTTATTGTTAAGCAGAACTAGCAGTAAAAAAATATAGATTCCTAGATCGTACTTCTCCTTCATACTATTCATAATTCATAGCAATCAAAGGTTTATCTATAGAGTATACTTATAGATAGAAACATTATATAAGAAGTTTGAAATCAGCGATGCAACTAAACTAAACGGTACTGAGTGGATCCACACCACAGGGTAGGCCTACTAAATAATTAAAATATCTAAGGTAGGTGCCTACCGTATAAGTATAAAGGACGGGAAGGGCAAGGTAAGCGTAGGGAGTTGGGTGTGTTGTGTAGCGTAATGCTCATAATCTTACACAAATAGTGCAAAGCGATCGTCCAAACAAACAAAAATAATGTCGTTATGCATTCTGGCTTTATTGACAATGGGGGGGGGGGGGGTGTTAAATATAACGCTGCGTATATCTTGTATTTCAATTATTTTGTTTTTAAATTATGAAATATTTATTATTTTTATTGTAACGAAAAGGGGGTGAGGGATTACAAGTGGTGTTGTAGTTTTAGAGAGAGGCCCGTTTCGGCGGGGTTTTATTTATTCTCCCCAAGGTGAGGGGAAAGGGTCTAAAATTTTCTGAGGTTATTTAAGACTCTTAGGACTTCAACTAAAGATTTTAAAGCCCGATATTAAGTTTGTAATGGATGAGGATGGATGGATGGGTTCTGCTCTGATTGATTTTTTAACGAATTAGTCACTGAATTTCAGACAGTATTCAAGTATTTTCATTGAGTTGTTGGAAAACATGATTGAAACAGCAATTCTAGTTCAAAGTTTTTGGATTTTTAGTACCCTCTCCCCCCCCCCCCCCCCCCCCCCCCCCCCACACACACACACACCACCTCTTCAAAATTGCAGTTACATTTTTTTTTCTTCTTAAATATTTAACAGAATATGAATCAATTTCCATTAAATCTACAAAAACACTTTTCAAAAACGCGAAATAGCGGCCACGAATCAGTTTCTAACATTCACTTTTTAAAACGCAAACGTAGAAGTGTGATGTTACACTTTCTGACCCCCCCCCCCGCGCCCTTTTTTTTCTTTACATAATCACACATCGTCACAACATTACGGGCGGATGTGGGTCATACCCCCCCCCCCTGAACAAAATATATACTTCAACAAGTATCCGCTCCCCCCCCCCCCCCCCCCATAGTTTCACCCTGGAGAAAAATGTCTAAAAGAAAACGGTACCTTCACAACTTGATTGAGTGGTCCGTTTTGCATCGATTTTTTTTTCCAAATTGTGAGATTGTCGATGCGGAGGGTCGTACGAGTTAGGGCCCGAACCCCCAGGAGGCTGTGAGATTACGAGAAAGTAACGAGAAATAAGGTTTAAGGTCCCAGTTATAATTCTCAAAACTAAAACAGCACTTATTTTAGTTCGGGCGACAGTGAAATATCATATCCTATTCCTAATACGTTTAATAGAAGCCTGCTTGCCCCTCCAATAATCTAACCTACCATCATACAAAGTAAAATAGTAAAGCCTACTGCCAGAGGCGTCGCGATGCGTTGGCGGGGTGTGCGGACCGCACCAGGTGACACCATTTAGGGTGGTGACACCAAGACAAAAAAATTGCAAGATATATTATATAGAGTAAATAAAAAAATTTGCGCCACTGTCTACTGCATTGCATCTAGCATTTTTCAACCCAGCAAGCTACATTGTTTACAAACAAAGATGGCAGTGCGTGCGATAAAAGCAGATCGGTTATAAAATGTTATGTTGCAATCCTAATACATAGGGGTCGCCCATAAATGACGTCACACTCATAAGAGGGGGGGTCCGTAATTTTGTGACGGTGTGTGATGAGGGGGAGGGAAGGGGGGGGAGAGATGGTGCGACGTCACACGTTTGCACTATAAAAAAGCAATGTTAGAAAACGAATTTTAGACGTTATTTTGCGTTTTAGAAAACTGTTTTAATAAATTGTAATAACAATTGATTAAAATACTCTATTTTGACAGAGTTCAGACAAGATTTTGGAAAAATAGCTGTTTAAAAAAATTCAACTGCAATTTTGAGGGGGGGGGGGGGGTTGTAGGCTGAGGTGTGACGTCATTTTAGGGGGGGGGGTCTGGCTTTTCGTGACGACGTGTGATGGAGGGTAGGGGGGAGGTAAAAATCGTCAAAAAAGCGTGACGTCATTTATGGATGACCCCATAAACTTAAAGATAGGCCCACTAACTGTAACGCATGAATTAATTCATTTCTTTTGTCATGGAAAAATATAGCCTAACCAAAATAACGGCAGTATTTTAAAGTATTTATTGTTCTTTTCTCACCCACTTACGCAGTGTTTCTTTCTGACTTTTTTCTCCGATGGGGGAGGGGGGGGGACTTGAAATTTTCGGAGGGGGGGTGGACACTGTTAAAAGTATATATTTTCTATATAAATTCCATTTCGTTCGGGGGGGGGGGCGGTAGACTCTCTTCGGGGGGGGGGGGGGTCGGGGGGGGGGGGGTGGGAGGGAGGGGATGGGCGGAGCACCCCGAAGAGATGCCTGGAAGAAACACTGCACTTACAGCCGTACCGTACTTTAACTAGTTCGTCCCTTCCACTTCGCATTTAAACAAAACAATGTAATTTGGCTTTGGGCTAGTTCATTAAATTACGTCAACGCGATTTCAGCCAATGGCTGCTACCTATTCTCGCCAATTTAACATGGGATTAAAAAAATCTGACTACTTTACAGATGTCATAAATTTCCTCCTCACTCCCTTAAAAATACCCTCTCATCGAGTAGGTCTACTTGTGATATCGAGATGCTATACCACAGTCCACACGCTGTATCGAGTATAAGACTTTAGTGAAGGTAAAATGTTTCTTACGTTATATCAGTCGTCATATTGTCATATATACCCTACAGATTTTAACAGTGCTTCTTTCAGCCACCTACTTCATTGCCCCACCCCCTCCCTTAGACAAAACGTCTGAAGAAACACACACTGGATGTAGGGTTTAAAGTTGTTCTTATCTAGCATAATGGCTAATTGAGAAAAAAAAAACAAGTGTGATTTCATTTTCAGTATAATAATTTGTGCAGACAGAATTAGAAGGAAAGTTTTTTTTTCTCTAAAAATATGGCTGCTGAACCGATAAGTTCTGAGTTCGAACCCCCGGGCAGACGAGGCTCGATAGATGGGGACAGCCACTCCACAATCAAACTGCCTTGTAGTTTGTTCTTTGTTGGACAAAAGCTATGGAAGAAATCCAAAAAGAAAAGCAGGCTGGAATCGGAGTCAACGGTCTTAAATGTGTTGGAGAGAATCCTTTTCAACACTGAAGTTAAGAACGGTGAAGAAGAAGGACTGCTTATATACACACACACACAAAACAACGTTTTTCTGTTATACGAAAAATCTTGACAGTCTTTGTAAGTGGATTTTTACTTAATTAGCCTATCATTTTGAAATGTTTAAGGCACTAATGTTTTCAAAGATTAAAATGTAAGCAACGTTACTTATCTTAACCACTTCACCTCTCTCTCTCTCTCTCATGCACACACACACACACATCCACACACATCCCACCCTTCTGCTTTTATTACAAAGTTTACACACTAACACTTCTTCCTTTTTAATGTGCTATGTTATGTAATAAAAAAATTTACAGATTTTATTTTTAACGCAACACCTCCGCAACCTTCCCAAAATCCCCCAATCTAACACTGGAAAACCCACGTTTCTATGTTTGTTATGTCCCACTTCCATTCCATAAATCTCACCATATCTTACTGCACTGTTGCGCTTACACACATAGAACAATATAAGCAACATTCACGATCATAGGTGAAGTGGTTTAGTTAAGTATTTTAGTTCCTGATCAAGCTACAAACAAGGTGTAGTGGTCCGTTTATCCCAGGTGAAGTCTAACATGAACACTAAACAGGATGACAGCGACAATTGACCTTTGACTTAAGGGATCAACGGGCAGGCTTTATAAAATAAAACGTAGATCCGCATAGATCAGATTGCTATCTATATCTATCACAGTTTTGAATAGGTCTGCAACGAGACCTAGGAGGCTTAAAGGTTGTTTTTCCCCCACAGTTATTTTGTAAAGGTTCATCTTATACAGGGAAGGGTCGGTTCATGTGAAATTTATCATAAATTTTTTTTGACAAAATGCTTTTAATAAATTACAAAAAAAAAATTTATGCTGAATACCAAATGTATAGCCTATACATTTTGAACAATTATGCTTGTTGTTTTTTTTTAATCAGTAGCTAGTGAAACTTTTTTAAAGTGTGCGTTTTGCGGTAAGCGAGCGGTGAAGGACAAAGGAGGGGGAGGGGTATTAACCCCGATGTATAATTATTACATCTTTTTGAATGCCTACGCTAAAAAATCGCCAATTAGGCCTAACCAAACAAACGCTGCACCCCCCCCCACCATTAATGCCGCCAAACGCCTAGGGCTAGGGGTGGGGGGCAGTGTTTCTTCCAGACTTTTTTCTCCGGGGGGGGGGGGGGCACTTGATATCTTCGGGGGGGGGGGGGCGGTAAACTTTCTTCGGGGGGGGGGGGGGGGGGCGGACACTGTTAAAAGTATATATTTTCTATATAAATTATATAAATTTCATTTCGTTCGGGGGGGGGGGGGGTGGTAAAAAAATTTCGGGGGGGGGGGGGGGGGGGGGCTTTGCCCCCTCGAAGAGATGCCTGGAAGAAACTCTGATGGGGGGGGGGGGAAAGGAGATTTGGTGTTTTGTGACGATCATAGTGTTTCTTTTAGACCGAGAGATGCCTGGAAGAAACTCTGGTGACGATGATAAGGCGGAGTTACGAAAATTTCGCTATGTAGGCTTTTTTTGCGTTTAAAAGTCGTATAGATGTTGAGCTTGGATTTCCAATGGGCAATCATTCAATGTTCTAGATCTATTAGAGTTGACTATGGAGCCATATTTTTAAAATAAAAATCTGATAAGATTCAGGTAGTTATTAAATTATTGCATTAATAAATGTCTTTGAAAATGTAAATTGAAATAAAAATTGAGGGGGGATTTTAAAAGCTTGAAATCATTTATCAAGTTATTGTTTAAACTTGTTTTCAAATAAAATAGACCTACGAAATATTTAAAATGTAGATAGTAAACAAAATGGGCTTAAATAAATTTCGATTTATTCGAAAGAAGTCGAATCTACTTGATCTACAAGTACGGCCTAAAAATAAATAGTAAAAAACCCAACCGGATACGAATTAAAAAAACAAAACAAGTAAGATTTCTTAATCTTAGTAGTTAAGAATAGTTAAGATTTTAGTCGGGTCCATCGTGTGATTGAGATTAAATCTTCTTACTTATTATAGATTTAGATTTAAATTTAACGGGATACAAGCCTTATTCATTCTGCAGGTACCAATCAATATCTATTCAATATGATTTGCTTGTGATCATTAGTTAGCGGTGTGTTGTGCGTGTGTCACTGTGTGGTTTCTGCTTTATTTGAAATACTCCCTAGGCATATAAACTGTATACTATATATTTTTATTTTATATATTAGGCCCTATTAAATATTTATATTAGGGCCTATTATTATTATTAAATTAGGCCTAATATTTGTTTAGGAACTCTGGAACTGACCCGCGCCGTACGCAAACGCCGCTAGAATCTATTTACTCATTTACTACTAAATCTAGATCTAGATCTCTAGTAGAAAGAAGCTATTTAGTTTATTTACTATTTAGGCCTAGTTATTTAAGTTATTATTATTAGGTATTTAGGCCTAGTTGTTTTATTTTCTACTTTTCAGTAATTCATAATTTGTGAATTCAACACTACCAATGAGTATGCTGCGACTGATGAAAATATTGCTTTGATTAAAAATATTTTATTATTTAAAACACTATCAGTAGCTCGTGAAGGATGATTAATGATTATCCGTTATCCTCACCCTCCCTTCTTGCATCTATATTCTATTCTATGGGGGTAAAATGCGAAGATATCTGCGAAAATTATATTGCCCCCTCCCCCCCCTCCGACGTACAATGGAACTGCAGACTTCTAATATCATCCATGTTTAGTTTGTAGTTTGTATTGTTAGGCCTATAATTTTGATATTCCGTTGCTAGACATGCTTTTATATTGGATTGTTGCAAAGAAATTTTGTATTATTACTGCCGCCTATGATTTATTTTTTAATCATATAAATATCAAATTTTGTTGATTTTTAAAAATGTTTACAGTTTAAATTGGTGCTGAATTTTTCCAGCAGACAATTCACAATGACCCCAAGCACATTTTGTCATATTGTTATTGCTCAAGCTATGACCTATTTTTCTCATGCTCACAGGAAAAGTGAGGGGGCAAGAAGTGGGCAGCAATGCTTAGAATTTAAAACATAGATGTAGATAATAAATATAGATCTAGATTTTTAAAAATATTGTCTACTATAATATTCTCTTTATGAACTCACAGTGACTTGTCGACTGACATGAGATTTTTCTCCTGCTGACAAGAAAACATGAGCAAGCATTAATAGGAGCAAAAATGTTTAGATTTAAAAATATTTATAAAAATCTAAACTAGGCCCTAAACCACGAAAATTTAAAAAAAAAGAACAACATACAATGCTTGTGATATATTTAGATCTACTTGTGTACTTTATAACTTTTCTTCTTGCACATTTAGTGACACATTAATATGGCTACTTTAATACAAGTATATTGTGATATATTTCTATCATATATTATAATAAATTAGATGGAGGGGTAGATATATTGAGTAGACCCTTTGTATCCCTAACAGAACAAACCTTGGCCTCAACCAACCAGCTGGCTTGTTGCATTCAGTTAAATATAGATTTTAAAAAATGTAAATGCACTGCATAGTGTTGTGTGTTGGGCCATAACAGTAGCAAAAATGATCCTCCCTATCTTTAGAGATAGGGTCTAATTAATTTTAATAATAAAAAACTTAGCTATAATTGAACTTGGAACTGTGTCATTTGTTGTAATTTCACACTGCAGAAACTGTCACACACCGCACTGAAGGGTAATGACCAACTATACAAACAATGTATATTAAAATAACCTCCACAGACCACACTCTGCCTGGGTCATTGAGATAGATGAGCTCTACTTCACCTTCCCCTGGGTGTTTTGGACTTGAATGGGAAAAGATGATTATAAAATATCTTAAATTATTTGAACAAACTGGTATCAGGATTAAGGACTTGGAGGGTTGTAGCTTATAATATTACACAACAATATATTATATTTAACCCACTCTTCTACCCCTCATATCCCCAATAAATCAATCCCTTGACCCCATGTGTCATAACAGTGAACATGAATTCCCACCACTACACTTAACCCTAGTTTGCATCATTATCAAGCTCACGAAATGGGTCAATATGAATTTAGGCTATGCTACTACTTATATTGATTATTTTATAATTGAAACATGCATAGACAAGCAAAAATCAAATGTAGTCTTTAAATTTTCTTCTTAAATTAATTTTCTATGGCTCTCACTCTTAATTATATCTAAAAAGAAATCTGTACCATTCATTGAGAACTATAAGTTTAATTATTTTTTTAAAACAAGCCAACCATTTGTTTTTTTTTAAATTTACCAAACAAATCTGAATATGAATATATTTTTTGTAAAAAGTGCATTAATGAAATAATGACATTTGTTAGAGAAGAAAAATTATATTATTCATTTTTGAGTTTGAGGCTATAAATGTCAAAGCTTTATTGATTTTTATATACATAACTTGCAGGTAATTGTGTATTGATGATTTCAGAGCGTCACGAGCATGTGTACACAATTTTGTATCTCTAAAATATAATAGTTTTCAACAAATCCTGCTGTTGTGATTTTTAGATTTCACTGTATGTTCACAATGTTTTAATATTTATTTAATTTAGCATATTATTTGTTTTTCATTTGTCTGTAAATTTAATTTTTAAATTTCATACAGGGTTCCTGTATAAAACTGTTACAGCTATGTTATGTCTAAAGAGTGGAGCAAAGTTAGAAAGAACATACATCTATCTAAAAATATATCCTCTATTCTGACTTTCTTCCTTGATGTTTTTTACCACATACTTAACATATGTGAACCTGTACCAAAGATTGTGTTGTTTTATGTAACTACTTCAAGATAAAGCAATCAATGTGTAAAGGGTTCATGATATCAGTTTTTGGCTTTTAGTTATTTTGTAATAGTTTATTTGGCCCATAGCTTAGCTAAGGTGATGAAGCAAAAGCAGTAGTGTCAACTTTCTTCAGAGGTTTCTCACAAGTCACCAGCTGTAGTGACATGATATATGCCAGTGTTGATGTGTATTTTAATTTGCTTAAAAAGAAATTATTATTTTTTTGAAAAATGTATTTATAAGGTTTTAGGAACTCATGCTAATCCATGCAGGATAATATAGTCTTCCTTTAGGCCATTCTGTTCTTGTCTAAATGTTTTTTTTAATATAGTGATTAAACCTGGGACTCATTTGTAATCCGGTGATTAAAATCTGGCACTGACTGGTAATCCAGTGATTAAAATCTTAAACTGAATTATATGGGCTATATAAATATTTTAAGTAATATTTTTTATAGTTGCTATTATGTATTGTATTTTGCCCAACAGATAAGAAAATGGCCTCTGGTGCTGGAAAGAAGGAAACCATCTTGGTGACTGGAGGGGCTGGCTATGTAGGCAGCCATACTGTGATTACACTGTTGGAGGATAATTATGATGTTGTCGTTATAGATAATTTTGCTAATGGGAATGAAGGTAAGCAAAGCAATGTATACAGCTGTTAGCGTTTTAATCAATATGAAAATGCTTATTTATAAGTTTATTTTTGTAATTCTCATTACATTATAAAAAATCTGAAATTTTTTTTTTCTGTATTTAAATACTATGCACATTTTATTTCTTTGAAACAGTATTTTTCAAGATATCATTTTAGTATTGTTGATCTTGTGTAATCTAAACTACATTCATTATTTGTTTACAGAGAGTATACATCGAATAGAATCTCTGACCAAAAAAAAAGTACCTTGTTACAACGTTGATTTGCTGCGCAAAAATGAAATACTTAGCGTATTTCATAAAGTAAGGAAGTCATTTTAGTGTTTTATTTAAACTATTGTTTACGCCCATTAAAATTCAATACCAGTAGTCTTTCTTTTTGGCCTCTTTTATCTAAAATTGTTTGTTAAAGCAATTTTAAAGTGTTTGTAGTAATCTAAAACATTTTCATGACAGCACCCAGAGATATCTGTAGTCATACATTTTGCTGCTTTGAAAGCCGTGGGAGAATCAGTGAAACTGCCATTGCTTTACTATAGGGTGAATGTCCTCGGAACAATCAACTTAGTTGAGGTAATATCCTCTTTTAATTTTCACGAAAACTTTTGAGTTTTCAGTTTATTTATATTTTTTAAAAGCTTTTTATTTTTTAAATTCTGAGACAGTAATAAAAAATGTGAATGTTTTTTCTTTTCTTTTACTGCAAATAAACTTATGAGGGAGAAGAATGAGTTAGCTATTTATAATTTTGTTCTTGTAACTGATAAAGGTTAAGTCAGTACCTGTGGAGTAGACTTATTTTTTTTAGCTGCAAGCTGTTATTCCTTTCAGGCAATGGATGAAAGTGGAGTCACTCGTATCATTTTCTCAAGTTCAGCCACTGTGTATGGTGACCCCAAGTACCTGCCCATGGATGAGAAGCACCCTGTGGGGAACTGTACTAGTCCCTATGCCAAAACCAAACACTTTGTGGAGGAAATTTTGTTTGACATTTGCAGGATTAAGCTAGTAATTATTTTAAAGTTTAAAATTATTAATTTAAAAAGTACATAGTTTTAAAAAAACATTTGTACGAACATGTGAAGTCAAGTTTGCTTTATCACTGACATTTAAAATGACATTTGAAATTTTTTATAGCATTAAAAGAAAAATTTATTTTCATTTTTCTTACTAAAATTTTAACTTGCTACAAATGGAAGGCTTTTAAAGAAATCTCTCTATTTTCCCAGTTGGATCAGTCTAGCATTTATATAGTAAAATATAGTTTATTATTTCCAATTTGAAACTTGTTTTTTAGGAATGGAGTGCTGTAGTGCTTCGCTACTTCAACCCTGTTGGTGCTCATAGCTCTGGTGTTATTGGTGAAGATCCACAAGGTGTACCCAATAACCTGACGCCCTACGTCTCACAGGTTGCCATTGGCAAACGCAATGAGCTGTTGGTCTATGGCGATGATTATGATACACCTGATGGCACAGGTGAGATTTTTATCTAAAACAACAAACAAACAATTAGCATAGTTTCATTAAATGGTGAGTACTTTATTATATACTACTTTTTAAAAATTAGTATATAACTACTATATCACAGACATCTGAGACCCTCCCTAGTATTGTAATTTTATGAATAACTCAGAAAATAATGTTAAGTAACAATGAAAGTGGTTGGAAAACAGTAAGCCTGATTTTCTTTCTGTTTTAGGTGTCAGAGATTACCTACACATAACAGATCTAGCTAGAGGACACATTGCGGCCATGAATAAAGTGAAACAAACCAGAGGATTTAATGTATGTTCTCCAAAGTTTAGCACTATTATATTCTTCTTTGTACCTAGTTTTGGTTATCATTTCAATGATTGAATTTCATTCAACTAAAGTTTTGTAAAAGTGTTGTCATATCATTTATCAACAGAATATTTATAGTTTAACCATTAGTTTTAAATGTCCTATATAAATTCAACTCTATTTAGGTAGATTCTTTTCTTCTTTGGTAGCGTTGAGTGGACATTGTACAGTAGATATTCTATCTAAACAATTCTAAGTTAAAAATTGTTAATATTTATCTTACCTCTAGGCATACAACCTGGGGACAGGCAAGGGCTCTTCTGTTTTAGATGTCATTAAATCATTTGAGAAAGTTTCTGGTAGGAAAGTAAGTACAAGTTGTCTTTTATTCTGTTATTGGATAAAATTTATTCATTTGAAAAAGTAACTAAAATTACTAAAAAGGTTTTTTTTCTTTTGTGTTAAATCTCTGAATGCTTTGATCCTACTAATGATTGGGAGTTTAAAGAAACATTACTTTCAAAACAGGACCTTCCACGACAGTTTGAGTTGCTTAGCACACTTGACTGATTTTGAGTCTTTCAGTCTGTCTGAAAACATTAATGCTAATTGTATTGGTGAAAACTGTTTAGGAATCAGATCATAACCTGTGAATAACTTTACTATTAACTCCATTTAAAATACGATTCTGAAAAATTTCTGGCTTCTTTATCCCAAGTATTATACAAATTGATAACTTTTCAGTTCAGTGTCTTTTAATGCTCCACAAATGTGAGAACATATTTACAAAATAAAATAAATAATTAGCAATAACTAAAATCCTAAATTTAATATCCCAAACGATTCCTCATATCTTTGTCTCTAGTCCAAAATAGCTCGCAATTCAAAGTAACTCATTCCATCATGGAGGATCACAAGTGACCAAGTATTAAAATCCACATTAAAGAGTTAAACTAGTAAATCGTAGCCAAAATATTTTTTATTTTGTTTTGAGTCAGTAAACAAAATGTATAATTTGTACTTTCTATAATATGGTAGAATGTTAAATCATGAACCAGATAGAAAACAGTTTTAAAAAATGTGTATTATTTGTGACATACTGTTTTATTTATCACATTTTTTTTTTTAGTTTGCTTTAAACACAAAAAAATATATTAAAAAATATAAGCTTGACTTAAAAATAAATTTTAGTGTTTTCTAATTACTTATTCTCCATTAAAATGTACATAAATTTTTTATGCTAGTGAACAAAAAAAAATCTAACTTAAAAATTATGACATTGTCTATTAAATGTAGCAAATTTGTTTGCTCTAAGTTTATTGCCTCCCATTTTGAATATTAAAACATGTATAATGTGAAAGAACTTTGTTTGAACAGATCAACTACAAGATCGTGGCCAGGAGAGATGGGGACGTGGCTACCATGTGTGCTGACCCCCACAAGGCTGAGGTTGAGCTGGGCTGGACAGCAAAGTACAGTCTTGATGATATGTGTGAGTACCTTCTCTGTCAGTCTTAAGTGTCAAGGACAGAAAGTTTTGTGTGTTAAATATTTCAGAGCCTGCAACTATTCAATAATAATTTTAAAGAAGGATTGATAAACCAAAAATAAAAAGTTGAAAGCTTACATTTTATTTTCTCAATCTCAGATCATTTTATTACTTTAAACTTTATGTGCACACTTTATTCTAAAAAACTTTTATTGTACCCTAATAAGTTCTAAATTCTTTGCTATTTTCTTTTTTAAAGTTGTTTGAAAAATAAATAAATTGGATTGACCATATTTTCGGGAATATAAGATGATATTTTTTAAAAAAGGAAAATTATCTCAAAAATCGGGGTTTGTGTTGCGAGGCAGGTAGATTAAATATCAAACTATAGTTTAGCTTGGAAAGTTTGGGGGTTATTTTATGCACCCAGTCGTCTAATACACCGGTAAATACCATAGTATTTTAAAAGGCTCGTAATTGGAAAAGCCTTATTTAATACATATATTTACATCATGCAGGTCGTGACCTTTGGAACTGGCAAACCAAAAACCCAAATGGTTTTAAGAAAGTGAATGGTGTGACAGAACACTGATGTCCAATGTTCTAGGGATCAAATTTGTTAAGAAAATTGTTTTAATGGTTGGTTGTTAACACTTCACTGACTCTCATATTTTTGTGTACTCCTTTTTTTAATTTTTATTGCATTTGATGTTATGTTTCATTGCTGCAAAGCAAAATCAAAGTTTTATTAGAAAAAACAACATTCCTATTTACAGGTGCCACTGTATTTTTTTCCAAAATGATGAACAATTGCTGTTTTTTTTTTTTAAATTTGTTCATGTTTGTTTATACAAGATGTTTAATTGTGTTTTTTAATTGGTCATGGAACTACTTTTTTTTGGTGAGAGGGTTGAGAGTTGATCTGTTTTGTGCATGTTTTTGTTTATTATAGTACTAACACTTCAAAATTCTGCATAACATTTAAAGAATTCCACCTTGCACTTTGCTAAAAATAGTCTATTTTTTGTCAGTTAAATCCCTACAAATTTATTGTTAAATGTGATAAAGATTTTAATTAAAGATATTATACTTATTGTTAATTATCCTAATATACACCATATAAAATACATTTATTACTTTATTATTGGATCTTGGACTTAATTTAAGAATCACTTCTATTAATTGTCTCATTTTAATTATATTGTTGATTTTTAAAAAAAATGTTTTGGGAACAAAAAGATGTTCCTTGAATCATTTTAAGAATAAATCATTAGAAGTTCGTAGTTCAAACAAGTTCCTTAATGTATTTTATAAGGTATCACATTGTCTGTGTATTATATATACCTAATCAACATATAGTTTTAAACAGAAAACAAACATCTTTATGTTTTAATTAAATATTAATTAATTCTGGTTTCTAATCGGTTTATTCTGATAGTTTGATGTAAAAATCACACAATCTTTTTGCGAAAATTTTATATGCATTTTATACATCAGATCTCTTAATTGTATGTGTTCACATGTTTTGAAATATGCCACACTTGCCCTTTAAACTAGTTTTCTACATACTGAATTTTTACATTACATGTATATTAGCATTATGTATGTTTTGTTAAAATTATAATTTTTTTTAACGATTTATCATCTGGATGTCACAATGTTACTGGTGAATCAAAATGACTAAAATTTGTTACCTTAAAAGAAATTTTTTGAAACAACTAGCTTTGTGTATGTTACATTTTTTTATTGTTTTCGTCACACAGCCAACTCATGTTTATATACTGAGATTATAAAAAAAACACAACTAGCTATGCTACTTATACTTATACTTGTATATGATGTTAGTGTTCAGAAATGTTTTTCTTCTGAATGGATGTTAAATATAAAAAGAGTGAGATATAACTTAGAATAGTGGTCTCTGACCTGTAGCCATGACTAACTAGATACTTTCATCTTCCTTAGCAGATATTTTAAATGACATATTTTATGTTTCTTTACACTTTTCAGGCTTAACTTAAGCTAAATATTTTAATTTAAGAAGAGTGCATTTTTCATTTTTTGCTACTAATGTGAAAACACATTGTACATTTTATTCTATATTGTCTTTTAAAAATGTATCATGTATACAAAAATTAGATTCAGTCATTTATTGTTTTGAATAGTTTAAGCTTTTTTCATGTTGCTGGGATGATTATTTCTCAAACATAGTAACACTTTTTCACATATCTTCAATAACTGCAACAAATACTTAGTCCTTTCTTAAACATTTTGATATTAGATCTATAATTTATGTACTCTAATCCTATAAGAAAAAATTTGAATAATAAGCAACTAAGACAAGATTTTTTTTTTTACAAAACCATTAGATCTAGTCAGTCATATGAACCAAAGATTACTTGTCCAGTTCCTAATACACCTTTTCAACTTGTTTTAATTCATCCTTCAAACATGTTTTAATACATCTTATAGACATGTTTTAATACATTTTATAAAAATGTTTTACATGAAAAAGAAATTCCTTCAAATGTTTTTATACTATTATATGGTTACAAATATATATGTTTACAAATGTATCTATACTTTAATGTTTTTTGAATGATTACTTTTAAAACAATAATACTTTTAGTTTTACAAAATTTATTTTATTTAAACTAATTTATTAATGCAGTTGTTTCCCTTGTATTTAAAAAAGTGAAATAGTGTGCCCATGGTTGTGATTCAGATTAAACTTTAATTAACATTTAAATACATTTAACAAGACAATTTTAAATAGCTTCATTATTTTTCTTTTGGTTATTGTTAAAATAGTTTTTAAAAAAATCCAAAGTTTAAATCTAAATTACTATTAGTAAAAAAAAGTTAACAAGATATGTAGGCCTTACTTCCACATTTTTATGGTCAGTTTTTTGTTCTTAGTTTTAATTTTATAAAATGTTTGTCTATTAATACATTTGCTAACTTTTGGGAAATGGGTTTACAAATATTATTTTATTACACTTATCATAAGGTTGTGGTTTTGATTTTCAATAAAAAAAATTTTTAATCACAATAGTTTTGTTACTGTGATCTCACTGATAATTAAGTTTTTTTGTTTTATGTGAGTGTGGCCTAGAAGATTGTTACTGTAAGAAGTTTTGTGAAGTTAAACTTTTAAATTAACTTTGTAACAACAGCGTGATTTACCATACATCATTCCCAATATGTGTACTCCCCCCAATACATACATGCACACATCACAACATGTGCTTGTGTTCGAGCCCATTATTTCCTCTAAACATGAAAGTCTCTCACACCTTGCTTTCTTTAGAATGCACCCTTTGCTGAATAAAAATATACACTAATATGTAAACCAATGGTAGAAACCAAAAAAGTAATAGGTGAATTTAACAAGTTGGTTTCTTGTAGAAGAATGTAGTCTGTTGAAAGTGAGATTATTAGGTCTGCTTTCCCCCCTCCCCGATATGGTAATTATTGTGAGTTGTCGTATGTTAGCCTTTTTCCCACGTTTTCTTTAACTTGCTTTCTCTGTGTGTTTGTCTTTCCAATCCAATCTTGCGATCGAAATTTCTGGCACTTCCCAGTTAGCTAGCGCGCTGAAATTTTCAGGGAAGCTTTGTTTTGGATGACAATTGAATATTCTATTGTTTTTATTACTAAATTAATCCATGGAAACATTTTATTGATCATTTTAGACCGCTATATAATTGTACCAAAAAACGTGGGGAAAAAGGGACATTACCCAGTAACTGTAATTTGATGAAAACAAGGTTCGGCACTCCCCCTCTTTTTGCTTATTGAGTAGTTGTCACGCGGTGTTTGTGTACAAACAACCATAACCTAACAACTGGTGGCCAGTATGGGGGAGACTATATGGTCGAGTGGTTGGGCACACGATTGCTATCCCACTCGACACGGGTTCAAATCTATGTTTTCTAGTCAGTAACGTATTCACACAACGTGTTTTTTACGAGGGTTCTTTTTTACGAGTTGTCTTCGTTTACCCAAAAAAAAAGTGAAAAGATAAAATCGATAGCAAGATTTTAATGCAAACAAACAGACAAAGACTAAAAAGTAGAAAATAATAATCATTAAAAAAGTTTTTAAAAAACCCACGTTTTCTGATTGAACTAAAAAGTAGAAAATAAATACTATACATCACAATAATGCAAGCGATCACTCTACTATAAGCGATGAAAAACGTGGGGCGCCGTGATTTTCTTACAGTTTCTAATACTGTTGACTCTCTATAAGCTCCCTAATAAAAGTCAATAGTATTATCTAATCAATAGTAATATAACTTTTACTTCGGCGCCCCACGTTTTTGATAGCTTATAGTAGAGTGATCGCTTGCATTATTGTGATGTATAGTATTTATTTTCTACTTTTTAGTTCAATCAGAAAACGTGGGTTTTTTAAAAACTTTTTTAATGATTATTATTGTTGTACTGGCCATTCTTGTTGATAATAATATAAGATAGCTGAATTTATCTATTTGTTGTTTTTCTCAGTGCGTTGTTTTGGTGAGCCACTGCAGGGCGGTGGTCGCTTGCCTGAGCCACTATTGTTTTGTGGGGAGTTAATATTTTGTTTTCTCTTTTTTTTTCTCTTTTTTGTTGTTGCTTCAGACATGTAATTTACAGTGTCAGTTTGCCTTGCCATTTTTGCTTTAGTATTCCAGTTTTCATCATCGGCTTGTGAGGACTGATACTCATTTGCAATAGTTATACTTCTTTCTAAAAGGTACTTTCATTCATTTAACTGATTAACTTATACATAATACAAAAAGTCTAATTACAATTATATTTTAAAACCTGAAAATGCAAATGTGTAATTAAATGGTGATTCAGTGCTCTGTTGAATAGAATTTTTTTTTTTTTTGGTGGGGTGGGTTGAGAGGGTATGATATGGGCTCATGACTAGATCTGAACTAAATTTGGGAGTAAAGAAAAAATAATCTTATAAATATCATAAGCACTGGATGACACGCAGAGTACAATGAAACACATCAAATCAAACATTCTTCCCACATTTTTATAAATAAATTTATTTTCAAATTTAATCATAAATAATAATAAATTCAAAATGTATTTTGTAGTTTCAAGCAGTTTCAAAGACATGATCATAAATTGTAAACATAGTTTTTCCCCCCTTCTATTACTGCTTTCCCCTTCCAGCCAGGGGTTTAGGCAGTAGGAGTAGGTTGCATTTTAATTAAATTATCCTTATGATACATCTTAATTTTAAAACAACTCATATTTTAACACATCTTAAGTTTAGAACAACGCACATTTTAACACATCTAAATTTTAACACATCCATTTTCTGATATCTTAAGGTTTATGGTTGCTTAAATTGGGGTAAACGAGGGGGGGGGGGAGGGGGGAAGGGGGGGGGGGGTGAATACATGCTGGGGAGATAATGCAGATCGTCTATAGCAGGGGTCGGCAACCTGCGGCTCGCGAGCCGCATGCGGCTCTTTTGATATCAAGATGCGGCTCTCCAGCTCCTTGAACAAATACTAATCTTAATAAAAAAATAAAATATTTGAAATAAAAAAAATGTTAGTGGCTCTTTAAAACGAGGGAAGTTTTGAAAATTGTAACTTTTGGCTCTTCTGCTTCAAAAGGTTGCCGACCCCTGGTCTATAGAATAATTATTGAGAATGATCTGGGGGTGGGGGGTTTGGTATTTTGATCTGATCTGGAAACTTTTTAAAAACTACTGTAATTACCGTTTTTGTGTACATAGTAACACAATTAAGTGTGGTGTATTATAAATACGAAAAGAATAGTTGTAAATTTAAAGTGTACCATTAAAAATATAAAGTTTGTTTTCAATGTAATATAAGAATTTTTTTTATTAGGATTCAATATGTTTGAACAATATTTTATGTAACAGTTTTTATAGTAAAAACTGTAGGTAATGTTTGATATAATATTTTTATTTACACTTTTATTTGCTCCAGAAAATATTTTATAAGTATCTCCCTTTATTCAATTTCATTTAAATAATTCTTGTAAATGGGAGGTAATCAGTTGTTACTATAATTGACATTAATTATTTTTTTTCATATTTGCGTATCTTGACCGTGATGTATTTGTGAGTGAGGGAGGTGAATATCGTTTGCACATAAAAACGATCTGAAACATACCCAGGGGAGTAATCTAGGTGATGTGTTCTATTTTTCCACACGATCAACTGGTGTCGCGTATCGTACTACTATATTAACAAGTAGTCTAAGTTGTACAAGTATGTTTACAGGCAGTCCAAACTGTACAAGTATGTTTACATGTATAAGAAAGCATGACAAATAAATAAGTAGGTTACAAAATAGAACAAAAAAATAATAGGCATTAAACTTAAACATACAGGTAATATAGACAAGGGTTAAGGAAAAAAGTACCGATTTTACATCTTAAATCCACTGTTTATACATCTTAGTCATTTTCGGACTAGTTCAGATGGGACGACGTGGCCTAGCGGTAGAGCGCTAGACTGCTAATGCGAAGTCTCGAGTTTGAATTCATTCTGCAGAACGTCCGTGAGTCCACCCAGCTCTGATGGGTACCTATCTCACGTTAGTGAGAGCAAAGTTCTGACCACGCTATCCCTTCATATGCCAAGGTCACTGAAACAGATGAACTCTACTTCATCTGCCCCCATGGGCCAGAACGGGAAAAGATGATGTGTTTACAGCTTAGAGCTGATGTAAATTTAGGTTTAAAAGAAAATAATATTCCCAGTAGCAGAGATGGCATGTGAATAGAATGAGATACCTCAAATCAGACATTCTAACCTGCAATCAGCTGTTTTCACAACAACGCTCCTTCTGAGATGACTGTTTTTGTTTTTAAATTGGAAGTTTAGTCAACTTTAAAAGATAAAAGTATAAATTAAAGAAGTACATTAAAGAAGAAAAGAAGAAATTGAAAATGGCACAAAGTAAATTAAAGTGATAATTAGGAGATAATTAGACTTCTTTCTTACATAGTAGGGTCAAGGGGGGGGGGGGGGTGTACGGACCGAACGAGGTGACGACGATTCGAATAAAAGTGTAATTTACTGTCAAAACAATGTTTTATCCTGTTAAAATACAGATTTGGAGGAGGGGGGGGTGGTTGGACCAAATTAAATACTCTTTTTTTAAAAATGTGCCACAAACAAGCGCTTTGAAATATTGCATTTACAACTACCACACTTTAAGTTAATAAATTAAACAAAAAAAAATGCATCCTTGCAAATGAAAGGACTAGGTAGGTTTCAGACTGGTAAAAGTATTTGTTCTACAATCATTTTTTTAAAAGTATGGATTGTGGTTTTTCACTCACATATTTTAGAAAGAAAAAGTCTTGTACTGAAAAAAAAAGTCATAGAACATAAGAAGATATCGTCTTCGTCCCAACTTTCCAAACTTCTCTAGTCATTTTGTAAGCTTTGTCTTTGAGCTGCCTTTTCTTGTTCTCCCCAAGGCTTTATTACATTATACATCCCGTCTTTCTTTTGAATCCCGCCCATGAATCGGGCGAAAAGTAGGTTACACATGATGGGGTAGTGACTATCTGTTTTACAATTGGGGCACAACATCCTTTTCTCTGAGAAGTGGATAACTGCCACCTATGCCGCCCATTCAGCATATTTAAATCTTATTAAGTGAGGTATTCTTTATTTTTCCATGTTGGGATTAATAATAAATTCATAGTTGTTCCCTCGGTCTTCGGTCTTGATGTTTGGGGTGGTCCCCTTTTCACAGGCCCTCAAGGGCTGTTTCCAGTTCAGCTTTACTAATATAGAGGGGGGGACACATCGCAGTGTACCTTTAACACAGTTCTTATTGTCTACAGGAGTGACGCTTACTCTTATTAACCTCTGGGTCCTTTCATTGGTTAGTGTCTTTGGCTCGTAGAATTCAGTGATCATGAGACTCTCGTAAATTTTCCTTGAACCCAATGTGGCATACCAAACATTCACTTCTCCATAGTTATAGACCCTTTTGAACTCCTGGCAACCTGAAATTTTTATCAAATTGAGTTTGAAATTCAGCATTTGTTATCGTGTTTAACCAACGGCCTTGAATGATTGTAATTTCTACCGTATTTGCTTCGTGGTAGAAGGCTTTGAAACCTGGTATGCAGACATCAAAGAACAAGTTATCTTCATCCATTCTTTGTTTTTGTGATTTGGCCCACCAGGACCAAAATACACTCAGCAAATTTCAATTGTTTTTTTTAGTATGAAAAATCACCTTACAAATGAAGTCCACACAGCGAAATAAAAACACGCAGATTAAATTAAGATAACAAGGGTATCTCTAATGAATCACTGTCATTAAGATATATATTTTGAAAAAAAAATTGTGACGAATAAAATATTAAAAGTTGAAATATACGGAGCACTATATACAAACACATGCTACGTCGGCCATCCAATATTAATTCTTATTGAACATATACATTGGTAATGATTTAAAAAGTGAGAAGAGATCAGTGACTTAGGACTTAGTCTGTTTTGAAATTCTTTTTTATTTTTCTCTATTTTTTTTTTAAATCCCTTGATTTATAGGGAACCAAAATTTGATTAAATAGTTTAAAAAAAAAATACATTAAGATGTTTATTACAAGAACAGTACAAATGATGAGAACCATGATGAAGTGTACAACCTGACTATAAATATCTCAGTTTTTTCCTGATCATGATGATAAACACATTTTTACAAGTTTGTGATTAAGTTCAAAATGAAAAGGAAAAAAAATTATATATATAATAGAACTAAGCAAATTCAGTTGTTTCTGTGGTGCCATTCGATGATTCATTTGAGTCTGTCTTTGCCTTTTTCTTCGGACTTTCATCTTCTGCATCTTCACTTTCTTTTTCATCTACTGATCGCTTTTCTGCCGTTGTTTCTTCTTGTTTTTGATTCTGTCTCTTCTGAGCTAGCATTTTCATTTGTATTTTCTTCTGAATCTTTTGTTTTTGTGTTTTCTTCTGTTTGTTCTTCTGCTTCAGCATCAGCCTCATCAGCTTTGCCTTTCACATCTTCAACTGTCTTTGCTACAATTGGCTCTGTTGTCTCTTTGTTTCTGACTCAACAGCAACATCATCCTTTGTTCCAGGCATTGTAAAATTGTGTGGTTTTCAGCGGACGACGACAGAAACGCTGTTGTTCTTTCCACGATTAAATAGTATTTTGACATCTCGTCTCTATAACACTAAAGAAAGTTACAAGTCAAAAGTACAATAATTTGATCTGGATTGAACATGTAAAAGAAAAGAATTCGTAAAAATAATGTTTTTTGTTCTCAAAATTAAATCTATAAAACATTAAGATGTAATACTTTTGAAGTAAACTATGTATTAATGCTATTTTTCTACTATAGACGTCACAATTGCTGTTATAGAAAAAAGCAATTTCATAATAACTTTAACTTTTCAAAATTAAACTAGTGTAGAAAACATTGTTATTTGCTATCTCCCTTGTTTTAATTGAGGTTTTGTAAAAGGGAGATAATCAATCGTTGATATTTTAATACATTGATTAATTTAAAATTGGTAGATATTGACTTGTGGGGGGGGGGGGGGGGGGGGAGGAGCAGGAGAAGCGCCCCCATAAGACAATATTTCGTTGATTAATTCAATTAAAGATGTATTCCAATGACAAAAAATACACCATCTCCTTTTTTTTGTATTTACAACAACTATGAACTTGAAATTATTAGATAGCAACTGTATTTCAATTGTCAATTATAAGTTATGTGTAATTAAGTAAATATAATTTATTTCCACGACTCGTCGCTTGATTAATTCTCAGCGCGTAGTTGGGCGCCAGGCAGAAAGAGGGGCCTTGTCTCAAAAAGTCAGCCCACTTTAGCATTTGTGCTGTTTGTCAAACGTTACAGCTTCAGAAGTGTAGCCTTTACCTAAGGTAGCAGCTCAAGCTAAGCTTTAAATGTGTGTGCTTGACAGAGTCATCTAGCCTAAATGTTGTGATACAATAATCTTAAAGAAGCGATAAGTGGTCGCCAGGGTAAACAAGACGTATTGAAAGCCACGCAGAGGTTGGACTGGTTAGCTTATGGTAGCCAAAGCGAAAAGTCCCGAGTTCGAACTCCTAGGCAGATGCAGAGTTTCTTCCAGGCATCTCTTCAATTTGCCGCACCCCCCCCCATATATTTTTTATATTTATAAATATTTATAATTTTTTCCGACCCATTTTGGCGCCCCCTATGTACATATGTACACCACCCCTCGCTACGCCCCTGGGAAGGACAAAGGCTATGGAAGCAAATTTAAAAAAAGAAAAAAGAAAATCAGTCTGAAATCGGAATCAACGGACTATATTGTTATACTTAATTGTGTTGGAGGAAATCCCGTCCAACATTACAATCAAATAACGAAGAAGAATAGAAAGAAATAGTTAAAAAACTTTCCAGTTTTCTTTGTCAAATTTAAAATAAAACAAGATTGTTACAGTATTGAGGCCAACGCACACTGTATTTTTTTTTTTTTAAATTGAGCACTCTTTGAGTTTTCCGTAGCGCAGTTTTCTGTTGGTCTTTATCGGGAACTCCTTCTGACGTCAGCAAGCTAAAAATAGTTTGCCAATGAGCAGATATGATTTTTTTTTTAATTAAAAGGAAGAGTTAAAAACCCGAATGAAAGACTCTTGTCATAGTGAAACTATGAATAGGACGTGTTGTACTCAAAACTCTTTACGCCATACCTACTCACGTCACCTCCCCCCCTCCCCCACCCCACCCACAGGTAAATATTTAATCCCGACCAGGTAAATGACCGCTTTAACAATCTGCAGACAGAAATTTGTGTTAATATGGTGAGTTAAGGCACCGCTGAGGTTGATATTTGTTTACAATGTTTAGATCTGCTAAATGTTTAGCTCTTCTCAATGTTTAGCTCTGCTCAATTTTTTTAGTTCATTTGTGCGTGAATAAAAAATATCCGATGAAAACAAATATGGCGCTGGATGTTTTGTGCGAAGATTGTTCTTGTCGTTGCTCTGGTTGGTCGAGTTGGTATCGTAGTCGAGGTGTATTTCTGTGGGTATCGGTATACTTGGAGTAGAGCAGGGTTTGGTTAAAACTCAGGGTCCAGTTAGGATTAGGTTTAGGATAGCGTTACCAGATAAAATAACTTTGATACTGCCTTCTTGGTGAACACTGTAGTTATCATCTTTTGGACAATTTGGAGCATGATAAAATAGAAGAATGGGTTGTTGCAAATACCGAATAGGATTACATTGTAAAATACACATGAGTTAAATTTAAACGGCAGTTGAGTACTTCGTTATGATCCACTAAAGTTTCGTTCACCATACGTGTAAACTACTTCGAAATATTTTGCCGTTTTGATAGTTTTGGGATGACCCACCCATCCACACTAACCCCCTCTCCCCCCCCCCCCCCCTCACCCACTAGTAAAATCAAAGTTCACTCTCCAAACCTAGCGATCCATGGGACAAGTGAAGTAGAGTTCACCTGTATCTGAGACCTCGGCGTGTGAAGGTATAGTGTGGTCAGGACTATGCCCAGCCTCCTTTACTCTCCCATCAGAGCTGGGTAGATTCAGGGACGTCTTACGGACTCAATCCGGAGATCCAAACTCGAGACTTTCGGATTATCAGTCATACGCTCTTTCGTCCAACCACACCGTCCCAATCCCTACATATACCTCCCACAGGCACTTACCCCACCACACACTGCTCCACACTATCCCACGACACACACACTACCCCCCCCCCCCCCCCCAAATACACACAAAATACCCCACACTCCTACTTTATATATATATATATATATATATATATATATATATATATATATATATATATATATATATATAGCAGGCGCGATAAACAGAGGACAAACCACTGATTTACTGTGCTGACCAATAAAATAATGCGACAAAAACAATGCGGATTAATTTTATACTTCATTTTCATCAAAATATCAAACATTCCATTTACAACGAACACGAAATATCAAACATTCCGTTTTTTAATATAGCTGACGTCATAGCGGATGATTCCATAAATCCAGTGTTTCTTCCAGACTTTTTTCTCCGGGGGGGGGGGGGCACTTGAAATCTTCGGGGGGGGGGGCGGTAAACTTTCTTCGGGGGGGGATACTGTTAAAAGTATATATTTTCTATATAAATTATATAAATTTCATTTCGTTCGGGGGGGGGGGGGGGCGATAAAAAATTTTCGTGGGGGGCTTCGCCCCCCCCCCCCCCCACCCCCCGAAAAGATGCCTGGAAGAAACTCTGCATAAATCACACCTGAATGTAAACACACGCTTACAGATGATAAAAGCGAGATAATAATTTTTGCCAGATCCATGCCGTGGATGTAAACACGAAATCTCAGGGATCTAACCGGGCTGTCTCAGGCTGTTTGGTTGTTTACTCAGGTAAACACAACAGCTATCAGTGCGACTCGTGGCTCTCTCGAATATTTTTGCCTGTTTTTTTACTTTCTCGTATATACGAAGTATAGAGAAAGTCTTGTAATCGTGCAAAAAAAAAAAATCGAGATTTTTGCAAATCTCGACGTTTTGCATCTCACTGATACGGAAAAACATAATTTGCAATCTTGTCCGTATGTCTGTGTGTCTGTGTGTGTGTCTGTGTGTGTGTGTGTCCGTGTGTAAACACGATAACTTGAGTACCGTTACAGCTAGGTTGATGAAATTTCATAAATAAGAGGTATTTTATCAAATCGTAGATCCGTATCAACTTTTGAGCGATTTCTGACAACCGGAAGTGGTACTTTTTCTACTTTGAATTTTTCAAAAGCCTATAACTTGAGTACTATTTCAGATAGATGAA